>NW_026340460.1:0-726 GCF_001194135.2 Octopus bimaculoides | reverse complement strand
TTGTTTGTCCCCTCCGTGTGTAGCCCCTTGTGGGCAGTAAAGAAATAACACACACACGTACATACATACACATAATGACAATTAAGAGAGATAACTTATTTACTCACACTTCTGTCCATGAAGATAATGTAAAGATTAATTCCAGTGAAATTGATTCAAAGCTTTTATACTCACCTAAAAAGGAAAGAAAACAGAAATATTTATAAGCAGACGAGTTTCAGTTCAAACAACGTGAACTGGAATTATTAACATTATTATTATTATTATTATTTTTATTTTATTTTCTTTGCACAGCTTCTAACGCTGGAGATGTATTACGGTGTCAGCTGTTCACTACCAGTGAACTAAGTGAATTAATGTTTAAACTGTTTTTAACATTTTCTTATTATTATCAGAGAATGTATATTTGTATTTTAATATTTTTGTGACAACGAGTCCTTAACACTACAAAGCTTATACAAAGCTTTATATTTTAAACATATTCTTATCATTATTATTATCAAAGAATGTATATATGTATTTTAATACTTAAATTGTTTTTTAAACGTTTTCTATTATTATCAAAGAATATATATATGTATTTTTATATATGTATTTTATTACTTAACCTGTTCTTAACATTTTCTCATTATTATCAGAGAATGTATATATGTATTCTAATACTTTTGTGACAACATGTACTTAACACTACAAAGCTTATATAAAACTTTATATTTTACTTTTGAC
>NW_026340459.1:290-429 GCF_001194135.2 Octopus bimaculoides | reverse complement strand
TATATATGTATGTATGCGTGTATGTGTGTTTGTGTATATATATGTATATGCGTATCTGTTTATCTGGTTATGGGCGTAGATGTATATGCATGTGTATGTGTATGTATCTATTTCTATTTATACATGTGTATATATATAT
>NW_026340459.1:119-227 GCF_001194135.2 Octopus bimaculoides | reverse complement strand
CGTGGGTACGTATGTGCATATGTGTAAATGTGGGCGTTTGTGTGTATATAAGTGTGTGTATATATATATATACACATATATATATGTATGTATATGTGTGTATATATG
>NW_026340459.1:0-109 GCF_001194135.2 Octopus bimaculoides | reverse complement strand
ATGTATGTATATGTGTGTATATATGTATATATGTGTGTATATATGTATATGTAATTATGTATGCCTGTATGTTTATAAATTTATATGTATGTGTTGTCCAACCCAGTAT
>NW_026340458.1:0-700 GCF_001194135.2 Octopus bimaculoides | reverse complement strand
TATATATACTTGTGTATAAACTTGCTTTTATACGTGTTATATTCCCGTACACTTACATATATATTCATATATGTAATTGTATATATGTCTCACATTAATATGTATATACATATAGATAGATGTACATATACATACACACAGACACACACATTTATATATACTTACGCACATATATATGTGTATATGTATGCATTTATGCACCTATCTATGAAACCATATTTATATACATACGTATCTTTATGTATGCATATATATATATATATATATATATATATATATATATATATATATATATATGCACTAACATATACATACGCTTATGCTCCTACTGAGAAATATGTGCGTGAATGCATGCTCATATATGAATTTAAATATATAAAAAAGTATATATATTTATATCCATATACATATCCATATACATACACGACTGTGTATATATATTCACAGACAAACGAACACGTACACACACACAGATGTATATATGCATACGTAAAGATATTCTCTCACACTCAGATACGCTTACGCACACATTCTTCTATCTTTTGCACAAACTCTCTTTCTTTTGGTCTCGATATCCTGCGCCTTCCCCTCATTCATCTCCAACTTTCCCCTCTTTCCATCTCTGTCTTTTTATTTTCTCAGTATCACCCAATATTTTCTTCGAATGTATGTATATATGTACTTATCTATCTATCTATCT
>NW_026340457.1:0-242 GCF_001194135.2 Octopus bimaculoides | reverse complement strand
AACTGAAAGTTTATTTTTCTTTATCTCAACAAAAAGCAATGCAGTTAATCGAAGTATCTAAATTATCAATACAATTTTGCCATTTTATCAGTAGCTTATTTATGCTGGCAACAAAGAATTCTGGAGAGCAAGAGGTAATGAAATCACAAAAGGCTGCTTTTGCATCTTCTTCAGATTTGAACATTTTTACTTGCTAAAAGTTGTCTAATGCCTGGAAAACGTGATAGTCAGTTGGTGCAAGG
>NW_026340456.1:0-548 GCF_001194135.2 Octopus bimaculoides | reverse complement strand
AATGTATATTGGTTCTGTACCAACTTGGATTATGAATTGAATTAAAGTTCGTCTACACTTACAATTTTTCTTTTCCTTATAATTCATTTACTGTTTTTGCAAATACTGAATATATATTTTTATATATATTCTTTACTTGGACTGTACCGGCGGACTTGGATGCTTGACATCCCTTTGAAGGATTTCAGTCCTCACCTCTTATATATATATCAGAGAGATTCTGTCCGTTTGTGTGTTTGTCCGTTATTTGTCCACCAAAATGTAAGTAAATGGTTCAAGGAAGCTATTATGCTCTTTCTATATCTCCTATTATGCTATTGCCTAATCTATGTCAACAAAAAATTACGCAATTCTCCAAGGGCATACGGCCTATTCAAAAGAAACCGTGACAAATGGGTTTTCCACTTCCCCCGTGGCCTTCTCAGTGCCATCGCACAGTCACCTGGATTCCGTAAAACTATTCTTCTATATGATATATCTATTCTAGCTTCTCGTCCCGAAAAACAGTATGAGTAACTATCCAGTTAACAACGGGTATTGCTACTAGT
>NW_026340455.1:0-327 GCF_001194135.2 Octopus bimaculoides | reverse complement strand
GTACGTTCGTTCGATCATTCATACGTACGTACGTACGTAAGTTCGTTCGTTCGTCCGTAAGTTCGTTCGTTCCTTCATTCGTACGTTTGTACGTTCTTTTTTTCGTTCATTCCTTCCTACGTATGTTCGTTCGTTCGTTCGGTCGTAAGTACGTACGTACGTTTATTCGTTTGTTTGTTTGTTCGTACGTACGTTCGTTCGTTCCTTCGTACGTACGTTCGTTCGTTCCTTCGTACGTACGTTCGTTCGTAATTACGTACGTACGTTCGTTCAGTCGTTTCTACGTACGTATGTACGTAGGTTCGTTCGTTTCTTCGCAAATAAATA
>NW_026340454.1:0-224 GCF_001194135.2 Octopus bimaculoides | reverse complement strand
TCATGCACAATTCACTTGGCTGTAAGCAAAGCCATTGTTTTCTTGAACTCATTTCTTGCAAGCAGTAGGTGCACTATATCATTGATAAGTGTTTTCATGTTTATGTTGGTTGGCCCTCCTCCAGTAGATATTCTCACCATGACTATCCCATAATTTTTCTTTTTTGTTTATCTGTGTCTCCATTTTCATTCTCTAAGACAGCAGGGTGTGATTTAAATTTGGCT
>NW_026340453.1:274-563 GCF_001194135.2 Octopus bimaculoides | reverse complement strand
CGGTAAAATTTCCACTTATTTCTCTTGTATTTTTCTAAAATTTTCGTTGCGTTTTGAAACCTTTTCAATAGTTTTCACTTTGTCTGTTACTCACACTGCGTTCCTTTTTGTTTGTTTGTGCACATGGGTGTGGATCAGTGTGCATGTGTGTGTGTATACCTATACATGCATGTATGTATGCATGTGTGTGTGTGTGCATATATGTGTGTGTAGATATGTATTTGTTTATGTGTGTACACTTGTATGTATGTATTCTGCATATTCATGTGTTTGCATGTCCGTGTTTGTG
>NW_026340453.1:0-264 GCF_001194135.2 Octopus bimaculoides | reverse complement strand
GTATGTATTCTGCATATTCATGTGTTTGCATGTCCGTGTTTGTGTGTTTTGATGTATTTGTGTATGTGTGTGTGTGTGTGTGTGTTTTGCAACTATGTACTGTGTTTGTTTGTATGAATGTTCATCTCCATATATGTGGATGTGTGTCTCCATATGTGTCCTTGTGTGAAGTAAAGTGTGTGTATAAATGGTCATGTTTCAGTCTTCATTTGTGTGTGTGCTTGTCTGTTCATATAACCTGTGTACCTATCCGTCTGTATGTTG
>NW_026340452.1:2389-2596 GCF_001194135.2 Octopus bimaculoides | reverse complement strand
AACATAGGAGCTACTAGAATAAAATGGATGCTAGACAGAAGCGAATAGGTGATGATGTACATTAGACTTAAAAGACTGGAGAGGGTCATATTGAAGAGGGAAACAAGACTGTGGAAGGAAATTCCAAAGTTCAGAGGTGCAAGAGATGAAACTGATACTGTAAAGTGCTTTACGACACTTAGGAGGTTGCACAGTAAACTGATGAGA
>NW_026340452.1:1730-2303 GCF_001194135.2 Octopus bimaculoides | reverse complement strand
AAATACTTACGGAAAAGAGACAAGGAAGCCACATGACGACAATGAGAGAGTGAATCCAATTCAGAAGATGGATCAGGACCAATAGCATTACAAATATGGCGATGAATGTGGCCCAACAGAGTTAAATAATCCACAGGAGCACCTGCCCATATACGACAACAGTACTCAATAACAGGGTGAATGGTGAACTTATGAGCATAAAGAATAGTCTCAAAAGTGAGATAACTCATCAAACGAAGGAGTGAGCCTACCTTCATTGCAGCCAATTTGGCAACAGACTCAATGTAAAGCCTCAAAGGAAAATCATTACAGAAAGTCACCCAAGAGACTAAGAGAACGACTCTCAGGTACGGTAATACCATTCATCGAAAACAATGGCAAGAAAGGATGTTTGAAGTGATTAATTGAAAGAAGTTTGGTTTTTATGATGGATTAAACATTACAAGACATTTCCTACCCCACTCAACAATAGATCAAAGATCATTCTCAAGATTAGCAGCGATCTCAACTTTATCAGACAAGTCAGTAGATTTGTCCAAACAAAAGTACAAAACAGAGTCTCCAGCATAGATT
>NW_026340452.1:1491-1720 GCF_001194135.2 Octopus bimaculoides | reverse complement strand
AGTAGATTTGTCCAAACAAAAGTACAAAACAGAGTCTCCAGCATAGATTACTAGCTGACAGATGATATGATCCGGCAGATCATTGACAAAAAGGAGAAAGAGAGTTAGACTCAGGACAGATCCTTGAGGAATGCCAGTGTTTATAGACTAACTAGATGAAGATTGACCATCAACAACATCCTTGATCCTACGGTCATAAACGAAATAGATGATGTTCAACATGAAATCT
>NW_026340452.1:1305-1419 GCF_001194135.2 Octopus bimaculoides | reverse complement strand
AATGCCTTAAAGATATCAAGAGCAACTGCCCTGGCTTGACCAGATACATTCAGGGCAGTTGAGGTGACTTAGTTCTGTCTTAATGTTGTGATGGGACACAAACATTCAGGTATA
>NW_026340452.1:1171-1295 GCF_001194135.2 Octopus bimaculoides | reverse complement strand
GTGAGAAGATCAGCAGTAGACCGTCCGGCACAGAAACCGTATTGAGAGTCAGAGAATAAACGATTTGAGTCATGATATTTTACAAGAGAGTCATTAATCAAGGACTCAAACACCTTACTGATGA
>NW_026340452.1:776-1161 GCF_001194135.2 Octopus bimaculoides | reverse complement strand
ATTTTACAAGAGAGTCATTAATCAAGGACTCAAACACCTTACTGATGATCGGTAGTAGACTAATTGGTCTATAATTATGAGGATTAGATTGATCACCACACTTCTTAAAGACAGGAACAACAGTTGTAAATTTCCATAAAGAAAGAAAACAAGATTCTGAGATACTCTTTTGGAAGAGCCTAGATAAGACAAAAGACAACTCAGGAGAATGCTTCTGAAGAACAATGACTGGAATACCATCAGGTCCAGTTTCTAATTTCTTCATTATTTTAAAAATCATTTACAATAAGAAAAGAGTTAAAAGCAGCAAATTTGTGTGTTAGATCCAGGGGAAGTATCTGGCAGGTTGATATCAAAATGGTTAAGAAAGAAATGAATGGAAGTT
>NW_026340452.1:0-189 GCF_001194135.2 Octopus bimaculoides | reverse complement strand
GAGACATCATTGAATGTCTTTTCTAGATGTTGCTATTAAGTTAGTCATGGGCCAATTCTGGCCAAAACTTATCAAAGTGTCGAAGTATTGAGTGGGCTCATAAATAAAGTGTTTTTTTCAATTGCATGAACTAAAAGTCGGAGGTGGGCAGGATAATCTACCTGCATCAACTTGTAGTAATTTTACCTG
>NW_026340451.1:0-220 GCF_001194135.2 Octopus bimaculoides | reverse complement strand
ATAGGGTCGACCATCGATACCTGGCGGTCGTCCTCAGGGCAGCTGGCTTTAGTCTCGTCTTCCGCGGTTGGATCGCTGCCTTGTATAGCGACATCCGATCGGTAATTCGGGTAAACGGTCACCTGTCAAAACCGTCCGACATCACGCGTTCGGTCCGTCAGGGATGTCCTCTGTCGGCGCTTCTGTATGTATTGACGCTCGAACCACTACTGCGGAAGCT
>NW_026340450.1:0-255 GCF_001194135.2 Octopus bimaculoides | reverse complement strand
ATTCTTCACCGAGCTTTCCTCATTTGTGAGTTTCTTGCCAGAAGCAATATGGTATCGCATCCACATTCACCCTATTCATCAGATTTAGCACTTGCAGACCTCCATCTCTTCCCCTAGATGAAAATGCAGCTCAAAGATTGCTATTTTAGCACCGTTGTTGAGATCCAAAGCAAATCACAGGTCCTTTACTCACTTACGGAAAACAACTTCCAGACCAGATTCCAAAAGTGGCAGGAACACTGGGACCGGTGTATT
>NW_026340449.1:0-322 GCF_001194135.2 Octopus bimaculoides | reverse complement strand
TATATATATATGTATTATCAATCCGGACAAAATACTTCATAAGCTCTCTGCTGGCACACCAAGCTTGTTTAGATTAGTGAAGAACTCCAAGTATTCTTATGGCAGGGCCCAAGATTCATCACAATTCTATATTGTAAATCCATGGTTGGACTACAAACAAATTGGTTTGTACACAGAGTGATAAGACAAGGTATAAATAATAGTCATTACATATTTTTCCTTTATGAGAGCAAATTTGACTTACAGCTGTTTCCAGTAGTCAATACAGGTACATTACCGATAGGTTTGCTCTGTTTTTGCTGAACTGCTAAGTTACGGGGGG
>NW_026340447.1:0-543 GCF_001194135.2 Octopus bimaculoides | reverse complement strand
ACTGTATGCAAATGAGTTCATAACTGGGGTCTGGAACTCTCGTGGGAAAAGAAATTTCGCGTCCGGGGCTATGAGCAGAAGATACTTGCTCAAGGTGCTGCTACACAGTAAGACTGAATCCCGGAGCCGTTAAAGCCAAGCTAACTTCTGCACCTATATAGATGTTCCTTTGCTGAGCCGTGTGTATAAGAATGTATAAGTACTGTGATGTGGGAACATTGATACGAGACTGTCTGCGGTAAAAATAAACGATTTCAATTCGTAATAATGAACTGACGAAAAATGTGTTGCATGTTATCATCATATGTCAAGGAAGGATGTCGAGACGTATTGCGGAACAAATGTGAGAGAAAAGAGAAATGATTGAAAAAAATAATACGAAACCAGACAAGCAGAAATGCAGACGACAAATCAGCTTCCGGTTTTTTCACAGCAGACATATTGTCCCTCTCTCTTTTTCCATATGTATGTGTGTATGCATGTATGTGTGTATGCATGTATGTATGTACGCATGCATGCATGTATGTATGCATACATGTATAC
>NW_026340446.1:0-215 GCF_001194135.2 Octopus bimaculoides | reverse complement strand
GAATATGGTACTTAAGTTTAGGCACCAGAATAAAGTATGGTATTATCCATACAATTCCAAAGTATGGTGATTAAAATCAAAATAAGCAACAAGGATATCCAAAGTTAATGCAGTACGATCGTTTCATGCGACTTCTTTTATTTAAGCAATGTGAACATTACATCAAATGTTCACATTGCTTAAATAAATGGAGTCGCATGAAACGATCGTACCGC
>NW_026340445.1:0-585 GCF_001194135.2 Octopus bimaculoides | reverse complement strand
TATCCGCACATACATACATATAATTTAGAGGAAAACGATATTCATACCATCAAGAAAAATAAATATGCTATAGAAACCTAATTCTGAAAATCAATAAGTACATAAAGCAATAAGTAGTAAATGGTATTAAATAGACTACGCGTGTTTCGTGGCTATATTTTCAAATAGATAACAATAATAAAATCAAGCTGATCCAAAAACAAATCGATCTGAAATTAATTCTATTTAGAAATATAGTAACTCTTTAGACCGATTTGTTTTTCGATCGGATTGATTTTATTATTGTTATTTATTTGAAAATATAGCCACAAAACGCGCGTAGTCTATATAATACCATGTACTATTTATTGTTTTATGTACTTTATTGATTTTTAGAATAAGGATTTTATAGTATATTTATTTTTCTTGATGGAATGAATGTCGTTTTTTCATTATTGAATTAATTGAATGAGGTTTTTCTCTAAATTATATAAATAAACTAAATATATTATATATTGTGAAATTTGATATAGAATTGCTAAATTGAATTTTTCCGTGTAAGTTTTGGAATTGTATTCCCTATTATTATTATTATTATTATTATTA
>NW_026340444.1:0-302 GCF_001194135.2 Octopus bimaculoides | reverse complement strand
CTTTCTTCTCTCTTTCTCTTTCCTCTTGTGGTATATTAACTCAAATTAGTTTCAAATTCTCTCTTTTCGTGATCTGGAAGACATTGTCTCAATCTTTGTACATTTCCTGCTCTAAACTGTGTCTTCCTATCATGGTTTTTGCTGCTTATCTTTGCCATTTTCTTCTTATATATTCATGTATTTATTATCATGACATACTCTCTTTTCTAATCCTTTATATATTTCTCTCGGTAACTGCTTCTGTTTATTTTTGTCTTTAGTTACTCTCAGCTTGCCTGTCTCTGAATTTCCATCTGTCTGTC
>NW_026340443.1:0-549 GCF_001194135.2 Octopus bimaculoides | reverse complement strand
TGTGAATGTGTATGTATTTATATGTATTTTCTTTGGGGAATACGTGTATATATATATATGTCGCATTTGTGTAAGCGTGTGTATCTCTGTTTGCCTGCGTCAAGTGTGTTTTGCAGTACGTTTATACGTATTCATCTATGTTTATACATCTATGTCTATACATCTATGTGCATACATATATATATATATACATCTATGTGTATACATTTATGCATATGAATATGTTGTGTTGTACTTCTGATGTTGCCTATGTTTTTGTTTACACTTAAATGTGTATGTGGCAATTTGTAATTGCCCTTTTATGTATAGGTACGTTGAGATCTACATGTGTATCATGTATATATTATATGTATGTATGTTATATATTCCTGTACATATGTATACAGGAATAACTAAATGCATGGACATGTATGAATGCATATAATACATGCACATATACAGTACATACAGACATACAAAGTACATGCACACATACAAAGACGTGTGTGCAGGTGTGCGTGTATATATATGTGTGTGTGTGTATATATATGTAGGTATATATATATATAT
>NW_026340442.1:0-1096 GCF_001194135.2 Octopus bimaculoides | reverse complement strand
TATATTACAGTCGGACCTTAGGCTTCGAACTTTAATTAGCAAATAAAATAATTTGCTGTAAAACATGGTAAATGTCTTTATTTTTCATTCTCTTCAAAATTGCTCTGAACTGTGGTTTAGACTTCTTGACTCTTCCTTCTAGTATGTTAGGCTACCTGTTAAGGCTCGCCTATTTGTGTTTAAATGTACACTAATTTATATATGAAAAATATGTCTAATGACTTTGTATACATGCTAGGCCACTGGATGTAAAAATTTCTATAATTTTTCTTACTCTATATTACATTTAAGAAATGATTTTAGCAATTTCTGAAGTTTAATTGGAATCTTTACACGCCAGCATTTGAAACTGTGCTTGCGCAGAGGATTTGAAAAATTATAATATATAAGGATGAGACATATGTTATTTTGTCTCTAATTTATATGCTAATATTTTGGCATATCCCCTGATGAGAACTTCAACTAGCAAAGTATTTTATTTGCTAATTAAAGTTCGAAACCTAAATACTAACTTATCAGATGGTATCTGTGAATATTAATATTAGCTAAATAAGTAAATATATAACTTTTAGTGCAATATATTTTGAATTATTATACTTTTTCTATAAATCTTCTTTATTGATATTAATAGATATACCATCTGATGAGTTAGTATTTAAGTGTACAATATGTATAAATATTAAACTATTTCTGAATAATTTCTTTTCCTCCCTCTATTGTGGTAATACTTTGTTATATACTCAAAAGTATCCATAAATTTCTATCTTTTTGTTAATATATTCTTTTTAATAACTCTCTGAATAGCCATAAACTTTATATGTATACAATATAGCAACATTGTTTTAAAACATTTAACTTCAGTACTACATGATAAGACTTCCCCTGTTTCATTATCAATGGTCTGCTAGTGGGCGACCCCCCTTAATTGTCATCTTGTTTTAAGTTTTCCTTTACCAAACCTCATGATTTTTATGTCTATACGAACTATGATTTCTGTCTGCTCTCTCAGCCCTACCTCTAACAGATAATGCCCTTTATTCTCTCAGCCTTAGATACACAAGGTTTGATAAACTAGTCTATAAATTAAAACTGACCC
>NW_026340441.1:0-419 GCF_001194135.2 Octopus bimaculoides | reverse complement strand
CTCTCTCTCTCTCTCTCTCTCTCTCTCCCTCTCTCTCTCTCTCTCTCACCATCTTTCTTGTCTATCTTCTGTTGGACGTTGTATGTATAAATATTTTATTCTACGCGTTCTCTTGTTTCAAAGGGCTCTTCTTGACTTTCAACGGAATATAATCATATTATATATATATATATATATATAATACAAATGATATATGAGCATATGCATGTATACATACATATATGTACATACCTACATCTACATGTATATATAGATGCATATCCGGGTACAGGACGTCAAAAAAAGGAACGGGAACATAAACAAAGCACAAAAACAGACTTTTTCATCGACCATCTGGCAGTATTTTTTCTCAGTTCCAGTGAAACACTAAATCTTTGTCTATCTATCTATCTATCTATCTATCTATCTATCTATCTATC
>NW_026340440.1:0-252 GCF_001194135.2 Octopus bimaculoides | reverse complement strand
ATAATAATAATAATAATAATAATAATAATAATAATAAATATAATGATAATCTATCTAGTTATGTCGGATTGTCTGTCATCTATAAGCTGGTGTTTTATGATGTATGTATATGTGACTGTATATGCGTATAATACATACACACGCGCACACGGACATACTCTCTCTCTTTCTCACACAAACATAGACACACACACATACACATTTTTATGCAGTTATGTATTTTTATATATATGTATATATATATATATATAT
>NW_026340439.1:0-237 GCF_001194135.2 Octopus bimaculoides | reverse complement strand
TGTATGTATGTATGTATGTATGTATGCATGTATGTATGTACATATGTATGAATGTATGTATGTGTGTGTAGATATATGTGTAGCTGCATATAGATACATAGATGTTTACAAAGATACACCAACATGCATGTGTCTGTATATATATGTATAAATATATATGTATATATGTAAATATCTATACATATATATACACACACATATGTATGTATGTATATATGTATGTATATATGTATGTTT
>NW_026340438.1:0-334 GCF_001194135.2 Octopus bimaculoides | reverse complement strand
GGGGGAGGATCATTAATGCATAGGCTTGGAGAAACTCTGCAAGCTTTACACATATACGGATTTTTGTGTATTTTAGGCAATCTGTAGAATAGAGTAGGTCTGTATTTGAAGAGGATAAGTTTTTAAGAGTCTTCTGTGGGTTGTATTGTACTCGTAGTAAATATTATTTTCCATCGTGGAGAGTATTCACTTATTGTAGTACCCTGTGTCCATCACCACTGCCGCACTTCCCTCGTCGGCTTCTTTAATGGTGTGGTTTATATCATCCTTTAACTCGATTAGGCCTTTACATTAAGGTTGGATTTAATTTGTAGGGTATTAAAAGGAAAACTGG
>NW_026340437.1:0-299 GCF_001194135.2 Octopus bimaculoides | reverse complement strand
TCGAAATGGTGTATTTTACGTGCCACCTGCACAAGGGCCAGTCCAGCGGTCATGTAAATTTATATTACAAACACCAAATCAATACTAAATTCTTCATTACTTTCAAAATTATTCAAGATATCTTTATAAGCCAAAATAGTGAAGAGAGAATCAGAGTAAATGTACAGGTTGGCATAGAAAGTTACAAATGTTTAGAGAATGGCATTCTTGAGTAATCCATTGAATAAAAGAATTTAGATTTTTGCTCTAGAAAAGCTGACAGTCACATTTCTTAGAAGTCTTAGATTTTCATCTAGGTT
>NW_026340436.1:1163-1807 GCF_001194135.2 Octopus bimaculoides | reverse complement strand
CTTTCTTTCTGCATCTCTGCCCACATCTCACTCTTTCAAAGTTTGACTGATTATCCGCCTCCTTCAAATTTGTCTTCCATACGCACGCACCAGTCACGCACAAACACACTCCCTCACCCCATCTCCCTTTCTTTTCATTCTCTTTCTCGCATTCTCTTTTTGTCTTTTATACTATATTTATTTTTCTCCTTTTTCTTCCTCTCGTTTTCTCTAAAATTCCCTCTGTCTGTCTCTTTTACTCTTTCTTTCTTCCCCCTCTCTCACCCTCTCTCTCTCTCACATCGGTCGTCTTTCATTTTCGTTTTAAAGACATCCTCTGGAAATAGTGAATGTCCTGTATATATTTGTATTATGTTTATATAATGCAGCCTACGTAAATAAAAACCAAATATGTAACATGTCTATAATGAAGTGGACACTTAGTAAAATGAATAAAATATACGGAAATTTGAAATGAAATAAATATATAAGCACTGAGAGAGAGAGAGAGAGAGAGAGGGAGAGAGAGAGAGGGAGAGAGAGAGAGAGAGAAAGAGAGAGAGAGAGAGAGAAAGAGAGAGAGAAAGAGAGAGAGAGAGAGATGGAGAGAGAGATGGAGAGAGAGAGAGATGGAGAGAGAGAGAGATGGAGAGAGAGAGAGATGG
>NW_026340436.1:0-781 GCF_001194135.2 Octopus bimaculoides | reverse complement strand
GAGAGAGAGAGAGATGGAGAGAGAGAGAGATGGAGAGAGAGAGAAAGAAAGACATACATACAGATAGATAGATAGATAGATAGATAGATAGATAGATAGATAGATAGATAGATAGATAGATAGATGGGCATAAAGAGAGAGACAGACAAACATAAAGACAGACAGACGGTCAGACAGACAGTCAGACAGACCGTCAGACAGACAGACAGACAGACAGACAGACAGACAGACAGGTAGATAGATAGATAGATAGATAGATAGATAGATAGATAGATAGATAGATAGACAGATGGATGGATAGACAGTGGGGTGAATTAACAACTGATGAAATCTTAGTTACTCTCCAAGGATGAATACTGATTTTTTTTGTTCCAAAGAAAGAGAGAAGAATCAACTTCAGTGTTGGATTTGTATTTCATTTATCGACCTGAAAGGATGAAAGGGAATGTCGAAGTCAGAGCCCAGTGGTGTCAAATATATGGATTCAAGTAATCTGGTAGTACTCATAAAAAAAGCTGAAAGTGTATCTTGGGTACTGGATTTGCAAACTCCTTATCAATGGTCCATAGATGTCCTCTTTCTCTTGCATTTTTCTAACATTCATATCCAGAGAATAGCTGATTTCCACAACAGAGCATATATTTTCTTTGTGGTCCCATGTATGTATGTATGTATGTATGTATGTGTGGAGGCGCAATGGCCCAGTGTTTAGGGCCAGTGCAATGGCCCAGTGTCATAGGATCGCGGTTTCGATTCCCAGACCGGGCGTTGTGAGTGTTTA
>NW_026340435.1:0-659 GCF_001194135.2 Octopus bimaculoides | reverse complement strand
TGTTTTCACTGTCCTGTTTGTGTTACCAATTTTGACCCTCTGCAAAATCCTAGATGGTCTTCCAGAAGGCTCTGGAGTTTTGCAAGTCTTGGCATATCACCAGTATTACATAGTTATTGTGTAGGCTTCTTATTCCTCAGTCAAACCATTTCATTTTCTTCTTGTTTACCTTACTAATGGTGTATGTCATGTAAAGAGATTGTCTTATGGAACTATTTCTATGCTTCATAATGATGCTAATTCTGTAGACCTCAAACACTGTATCTTAAAATCACCTAGCTTCCATGTGTCTTCAGATTTCGGGGTCCCTGTCTCAGTGTGAGGAATAAGTGCATTTCACAATAATCTTTTAGTCCCTTCTATCTGCAATAGAAAAATATTATATTAATAAAATCAGTAGAGTGCGAGACATCACGCCATGCACCACCATCATTTTAATGCCTACTTTTCCTTCCCTGCATGGGCCAGAGGAGAACATGCTGGGGCAGAGTTCCCTGAAGCCAGATGCTCTTCCTGTTGCCAACGTCCACTTGTTTTTAAGCATGGTAATGATCTCTAACAACAACCCCAAATAATAATATTGAACAACAAACACTCTGGATATGCTAAAATGAGGAACAGGAATTCAAATGACACACACACACACACACACACGCACA
>NW_026340434.1:0-232 GCF_001194135.2 Octopus bimaculoides | reverse complement strand
GATAGATAGATAGATAGATAGATAGATATTGAGTCATCCCATAAATAATGCGATTTTTTTCAATTGCACGAAATAAAATTCGGAGTGGCACAGGATAAACTACCTGCATCAACTTGCTATAAAAGCAGGTAGTAATTTTACCTTGTTACTTATTTTAGTGCAAGTTTTAAAGAGGGCAGTTCGATTTTAAGTTATTTTTCTCAAAGCTATAATGGAAGTGACAAAGGAGCAT
>NW_026340433.1:0-430 GCF_001194135.2 Octopus bimaculoides | reverse complement strand
CATGTTTTTTTGGGTGGGAGTGGGGTTGCAATATTGCTGTCCTCTTTATATTAAATTATAGCCTTTCTCAGACTACATAGAACTTTTTGGGATCACACATCGTTAGGAGTTTAATATGAGAACTAATAAGAGCTGCATCCTGAACGGGAAAATTGCTGTGCATCGAGCGCATCCGTTACCACTTACATATATGTATATTAATAGTATTCAATATTTATAGTTTGTAAGTGTATATGCTAATTTAAGCTACATATATTCATTTAATATATAATTAAGGGTACTTTGAGTTCTTCCTAAGTAACGAACTCGTTGGCCGTTTAATTATAATGAATTATTTAGTCTGTTTGTGGTTATGACGTGTTATTAGTTATTTGTTTTAATCATATATGTGTGTGTGTGTTTGTGTGTGTGTGTGTGTGTGTGTGTGTGT
>NW_026340432.1:1382-1917 GCF_001194135.2 Octopus bimaculoides | reverse complement strand
GTATGTATGTGTATGTATGTACGTATATGTATATGTTTTTGTGTTTGTGTTTGTCTCCCACCATTCCTTGACAAACGACGTTGGTGTGTTTACATCCCCGTACCTTAGTGGTTCGGCAAAAGTGGCCGAGAGAATAAGTACCAGGCTTGCAAAGAATGAGTCCCAGAGGCGATTTGTCCGACTAAAGGCGGTGCTCCAGCATGACCGCAGTCAAATGACTGAAGCAAGTAAAGGAATAAAAGAATATATATATATATACTTTATTTAAAATCAGCAGAAATATAACAAAAGACTGTTACTCGGAGTTTCACGTTCCCGTTCATCGGACAGTTTTGTTAGAAAAATTGTCCGATGAATAGGAACGTGAAACTCCGAGTAACAGTCTTTTGTTATATTTCCACTGCTTTTAAATAAAGCATATTACTCTACCTTTGGTATTTGAGTACTGTTTTTTCCATTCCGGTGCGAATGGTTTTGTTATTCGGTACCATATTTTACAATCCTGTGAATAATATTAATAGTATCTTTATATAAG
>NW_026340432.1:0-251 GCF_001194135.2 Octopus bimaculoides | reverse complement strand
TATATATATATATATATATATATATATATATATATATGTATATATATATTCCTGTATATGTGCATACTTTTTTTCAGTTACATTTTCACAACACTGGTAGAAATACACGTACATGTATACATATACACAAATCAAAAAATATATGTGTGTATGTCTTTGTGTGTGTTTATATACATCTGTATATATATTATACATATTCACACAGAAATTTAAAATCGCATATATAAACAAATATACATATAGAAAAACAC
>NW_026340431.1:0-416 GCF_001194135.2 Octopus bimaculoides | reverse complement strand
GGCATCCCTAAACCTCCCTTTAAAGGCTTTTGACAGCAGACAGAGCGTTTTACAAGTGGTGACCTGCACTTCCACAAAAAGTGAAAGAGCTGTCTCTCCAGCCTGATCAACCACGAATCCGAACAAGGCACGACGGTTAGGCGGTAAGTAATGACCGATGCGATAAACACATTGGCCACCTCCGCCCTCCCTTTCAGGGATAGCCACCGCCAAGACCAGGTCTTGACTACTGCAGCCACCCTGCTCAATACCTCCGTCCAGTTCTTCTCTATCTGGAGGCCTGGACCAAACCAAACTCCCAGCAATGTAACCGGTCCCTCCATCCTGCGCCCAACAGCGCTGTCTGAAGGCATCGACTTGCAAATTCAAGTGCCGAGTTGTAAGCCGACCGACTTTTCCCGGTTAATCTTTGCTCC
>NW_026340430.1:0-244 GCF_001194135.2 Octopus bimaculoides | reverse complement strand
ATAAATACATACATACATGCATGCACACACATAAATATTTTCGAAATATAATATTGTAAATTTAGTCTCATAACAAGCAATTCTTGTTACCATGTTAGTAAATTGCTTCACATTGAAGAAGATTGCAGTTCTAATTTGACTATCTTCAGACATGACTAAATGTAAAGCTATAGGCTGGGCTTTCATACATACATGCATCATCATCATCATCATTGTTTAACGTCTGCTTTCCATGCTAGCATGG
>NW_026340429.1:0-238 GCF_001194135.2 Octopus bimaculoides | reverse complement strand
TATATGTGTATATACATACGTGTGTTTGTGTGAGTGCGTACATATATATTTTTGGCGAATGTGTGTGCTCCAAGTGAGGGTAGATGAGTATATACTTATAGGAGCATGTACGTAGGTATGCGGGCACGTGTGTATATGTATGGACTGGTGTGCTTATGCGAATACTATGGACATTTTTACTCCCATACTGGTCATTCTAATAGCTCTTTTGTCTTAATAACGGTCAATCACACAGTAA
>NW_026340428.1:0-532 GCF_001194135.2 Octopus bimaculoides | reverse complement strand
ACATACTGTCTGTCTGCTGGTGTATCTCTATGCATCATTAAAAGTATTATATATGTGCGCTTGTGTGTCGGGATAGTTGTGTCTCCTTGTCTAAATAGCTATGTATATATTTGCCGATAACGACATTCCTCAACCTCTCTCTGCCTGTATAGGCTGTTCATCAGCATGCTACTAAACTTTCTTGAAGAATGTATAGATTTTGTGTGAAAATAATATATTTTTCAAATGGAACGCCGAAGTTCCCTCCCCTTCTAATTTTGAGATGAGTATATATTAACGCTAAAGCGGATTCTTCTTATTAATTCTATAATTTCAATTGATTAAAAATATTTTTATACCATTCGATTAAGAATAATTGCCTCAGGTCACGTGTTTTTGCATATATTCTACCAAAATAGCAATATTACGTGATATTACGAGAGATCAGTTCGTATATATTCCTATAAGTACGTATCTATCTATCTATCTATCTGTCTATCTAACCACCTGTTTGTCTGTCTGTCTGTCTGTCTCTCTCTCTCTCTCTCTCTCT
>NW_026340427.1:0-344 GCF_001194135.2 Octopus bimaculoides | reverse complement strand
CTAGAAGACAGAAAGGGAGTAGAAAGGGAATGACAACTTAGATTTGCATAAAGGGGAAAGTAAGAAGCAAGAGTCAAAGTAAAAGAGGAGTAGTGATAGGATACTATGTATTGAGACGGAGAGAAGGGGAGAGAGAGGGAATGATAGAGAGGTTTGGGAAGACAGGGAGAGAGATTAAGGTGGGAGATAAAGCAAAAGCCGCAAAATATGTCGCCCGGCGCGATTACGATTCTGCCAGTTGGACGCCTTCCAGTCATTTCATAATGGATATGCAACAGTCACCGTGAACGTAGCTGCTCACCTCTGATAAACATCGAGAGATGTGCAGATAGCCGCGTTTTCGT
>NW_026340426.1:0-374 GCF_001194135.2 Octopus bimaculoides | reverse complement strand
TATATATACATATGTAATATAAATACATATGCACACATATATTATTATAGGAATTTAAATCGGCTCTATATGAATTAAACTCATCTAATCGGCAAATCTGACGAAATGAGTCGTCCTTTGCACCGATGAAACTTTGGAAGCGATATGGTGTTGAGTCAAACTGTGTTTAATAGAATATATATAGCATATACATACATATAATACACACACACACACACACACACACGCGTATATATATATGTATAATAACATAAATAATATATAATTATATGGATACATCCATACATATATGTACATACCGACATCTATATGTATACATAGAAGCATATATGTGTACAGGACATCACAAAAGATGTTAAACACAATGATATATA
>NW_026340425.1:0-239 GCF_001194135.2 Octopus bimaculoides | reverse complement strand
TCGCACGACTAAATAAAAAGAACTTATTCATTCAAAAATATAAACCATACTTCAATATTCAAATCTGACAACCTTAAAGACTATCCTAAGGAATTAGTTATCACCCTTGACACACATTACTTCCCTTGCTTCACTCTCGAAATATTTTCTTATTTTTCAAACAGCCAAGATCGCGAAACTCCATTATCGTGCGAATTAATCACTATACAATGCCCCTTGAAAAGCTAATTTAAATAGCA
>NW_026340424.1:186-407 GCF_001194135.2 Octopus bimaculoides | reverse complement strand
ATCTATCTATCTATCTATCTATCTATCTATGTAGCTATCTATCTATCTATATATGTAAATATATATACATTTATAGGTAAAATAGATGTTTGTTACAAGCGTAATGCATGTATACAAACACACGCATAAATTTTGAAGTCCACTCTCAATGAGATATACGCATTCGTACATACATTCCATTCACACATTTACACATGCATGTTATATACTTGTGTACACAC
>NW_026340424.1:0-176 GCF_001194135.2 Octopus bimaculoides | reverse complement strand
CATTCCATTCACACATTTACACATGCATGTTATATACTTGTGTACACACACATACGCGCGCGCACACGCACACACACAGCACACGTATAGACACACACTTATATGCGCTCAAGAACGTACATACAAAAGTCAGAAAGGAACATACACTTACATAGATATGTTGTGTACATACATAC
>NW_026340423.1:0-379 GCF_001194135.2 Octopus bimaculoides | reverse complement strand
TCCCCCTCTCTCTCTCTTTCACTCTCTTTCTTTCTCTCTCTCTCTCTCTCGCACACACACTATGTAACTATGTGTGTGTACATGTATACGTCCATACGCACACATACACACACACACACACACACGTATATATATATACACATATATAAATATATAGGCATTGAGAGAGCTGCCTTTCGTATGTAAAACAAAACCCGACTATATTCAAGTTTGATGCTGGCTTTTTTTATTAAGTATTATTTAATTTTCCTTATTAGTCCTTGCTTGAAACTTACAGTAGATAGCGATGACAACACACCATTACAAATAACGATGACAAGAAGCCATTACAAAATTGCTGCGTCTAGAAACGTCATAGATTCAAACAAAACGAAAAAAA
>NW_026340422.1:0-219 GCF_001194135.2 Octopus bimaculoides | reverse complement strand
ATGGCCATTCCTGTATATAGTTACTATCAAATAGCATCAAGCTTATTTTGTATGTGGTTGGGCTGGCTATTAACTAATCTTATGTTAAATGCTACCTGTAAGCACAAGCACATGCCTGAACAGATTTTTTACCCCCTCAAATGGGAGTATGATGCTAATGACAGGAGAATATTATTATTATTATTATTATTATTATTATCATTATTATTATCATTAAGG
>NW_026340421.1:0-235 GCF_001194135.2 Octopus bimaculoides | reverse complement strand
CACATGCACACACTCACACAGTGCTATACTCTCACACGTACACAAAGTAATATAGATACACACGCATACACACACGCACACACACTCACACAACCATACTGTTATGGATGTCTATACATACCGTTGAGTTTAAGAGTAGATTTGTTTAGGTATACGTGTGTGCATGTATTTATATTTGTATCAATTTATGAATATATATGCATATATGTATGTATATGTACACACACACACACAC
>NW_026340420.1:0-295 GCF_001194135.2 Octopus bimaculoides | reverse complement strand
TGTGCCTGTAATTCAAAGGGGCCAGCCTTGTCATACTCTGTGTCACGCTGGGGGCAGTGAAAATATCCAGCGGGTGCGTTATAGAAAATTGGGGCAATAAAAGGATGACCAAAACGGGGCAATGGATGTATAAATAAAAATAAAAGAATGAAGGGTTAATTAGTGAAGGGTTATATGATAGATCGCTGACCACTACATTTTTATATTTTTTTTCACCTTGCTTCTCTCCTTATTTCTTTCTGTGCTCCTCTCAGTTGAAGAGCGTAGGCTCGAAACGTCAAAGACTTTCTCTATT
>NW_026340419.1:5740-7988 GCF_001194135.2 Octopus bimaculoides | reverse complement strand
CACGCGGTGGGACTGCATTACATTAACACAGAAACGAAACTTAACTTCATTGACAGACGATAGAAAATAAGAAATGGTACACGTGCCCAGAGATATACGTACGAAGACACACGCATACGGAAGTATACGTACAGAGCTTTTAAGATTATTGGACAGGATACACATATCAAATAAACAGCAGAAAATTTGTAACGGCATACGCTATTAGAAATTTAATGCGTTTACATATAAGAAGTATTTTGTGACTAAATACGATTTTAGCGTACGGTTGAAGAAAAGTAAATCTGTGTGGAATGAATGCGTCGTTATTGTAAGAAAGTGGAGGCGCAATGGGCCCAGTGGTTAGGGCAGCGGACTCGCGGTCATAGGATCGCGGTTTCGATTCCCAGACCGGGCGTTGTGAGTGTTTATTGAGCGAAAAACACCTAAAAGCTCCACGAGGCTCCGGCAGGGGATGGTGGCGGACCCTGCTGTACTCTTTCACCAAAACTTTCTCTCCCTCGTTAGGTCCTGTTTCTGTTGTGCCTGTAATTCAAAGGGGTCAGCCTTGTCACACACTGTGTCACGCTGAATATCCCCCCCGAGAACTACGTTAAGGGTACACGTGTATGTGGAGTGCTCAGCCAATTGCACGTTAATTTCACGAGCAGGCTGTTCCGTGTGATCGGATCAACTGGAACCCTCGACGTCGTAAGCGACGGAGTGCCAACAACAATATTGTTAGAAAAGCAATTTCTTCATTCTAACTGCATGTAATTTCAAGATTTCAGAACCAAAATTGATTAGATATTTCAGTTGCCAAAACATACAAGCATCTCTCTCTCTCTCTCTTTTTCTCTCCCCACTCCCTCTGTTCCTCTTTTACTTGTTTCAGTCATTTGGCTGCGGTCATGCTGGAGCACCGCCTTTAGTCGAGCAAATCGACCCAAGGACTTATTCTTTGTAAGCCCAGTACTTATTCTATCGGTCTCTTTTGCCAAACCGCTAAGTGACGGGGACGTAAACACAACAGCATCGGTTGTCAAACGATGTTGGGGGGACAAACACACACACACATATATATACATATAAACGACGGGCTTCTTTCAGTTTCCGTCTACCAAATCCACTCACAAGGCTTTATATGTACACACATACACACATACATAGTATGTATATATACATGTGTGTGAGTGTGTGTGTGTACGTATATGCATATATAGTATATACACTATGCATGTAATGTATGTATATATCATATACATATATAGGACATACATCGTAGCTATATATATATATATATATAGTGTGTGTGTGTGTATTATATATGTGTGTGTCATATATATATATATATATATATATACATATATATAGTGTATACATATATATAGAGTACATATATACATTTATATATAGATTTATATCGATACTATTATACATACATATATACATATATATACTGATCTATCTATCTATCTATCTATCTATCCACACACACACGTATATATATATGTGTGTGTCTATATCGTTAGATAGATTGGCAAAGAGAGAGAGAGAGAGAGAGAGAGAGAGAGAGAGAGAGCTGTCTGTCTGTCTGTTTATATCTAGGTCGTTAAATAGATAGAGAGAGAGAGAAAAAAAAGCAAATAATAATAATAATTATAAGAAAAGAAAGCATCTATTCACAAAACTACATGCTATAACATAATATTATAAACATACACACACACACACACGCTCGCTCACAAGCGCGCGTGCGTGCGTGTGTGAGCAGGATATTACAATATGGCACCACCCCGGTAGTGGGTCGGCGGCGGCTGAGGAGGTGAACACATGGCCCTCACAGACCAACTGGAATAGATTAAATCAATTAAATCTTAACAGTGCCCATGATTAAGTTTCGTTATTATTATTATTATTATTATTATTATTATTATTATTATTATTATTATTATTATTATTATTGTTAATGTTATTATTGTTGTTGTTCTTGTTTATAATAATTCTTTATTTACGTTGAATGGCTTGGACGGTCATAGCTTGTTTCCAACTGTACTTCGGAAACACACACACACACACACACATGATGAATACAGATATGCATTGCATACATACACACGCACATAATCAAACATGTATGTATGTATGTATCTATCTATCTATCTATCTATCTATCTATCTATCTATCTATCTATCTATCTGTCTGTCTGTCTGTCTGTCTGTCTGTCTATCTATCTGTCTATCTGTCTATCTATCTATCTATCTATCT
>NW_026340419.1:3425-3771 GCF_001194135.2 Octopus bimaculoides | reverse complement strand
TTGCTTTTCCCTCTAAAATCTTCGTCTTCTGGTCGTGTTCCTTATACACATGTCTACATATACTTACAAAAACACTGTGTGTGTGTGTGTGTGTGTGTGTGTAAACGTACTTGTGTATGCATATATACATATATATGTAAATATATGTATATTTGAATGCATGTGTATATATATGCGTGTATATATATATATATATGAACAGATATGTATATCTATATGTATAGAGATACATATATGTGTATGTATATATCTATCTATATATTCATATATGTATGTATATATATATATATATTTATGTATAGATAGGTATATATATGTATATATATGTATATGTATATATATGTAT
>NW_026340419.1:1621-3159 GCF_001194135.2 Octopus bimaculoides | reverse complement strand
CACACACACACACACACACACACACACACATTCATTTCTACACTTACGCCCTGTTAGCATGTACTTTCAGCGTCTTTCTGCAATCTTAAACACAAACACACACACACACGCACACACACAAATATGCGTTAATTAATGAACGAAAGAGAGTAAATGTGTGTGTGTGTGTGTGTAAGAGAAAGTAAGTGAGTGAGTGAGTGAAAGGCTGAGGGAAACGTTTAAGCTGTAAGTGAGAGAGAAGGGATTAGAATCCTGTCATTTTCCATGCAACGTGATTCGAGTTTCAAGACTTACAATTGGCCAACGTGTGTTTTTGTGAAAATGCATTCACGTGGTAGGTAGGTAGGTAGGTAGGTAGGTAGTTAAATAGATAGATAGATAGATAGATAGATAGATAGATAGATAGGTAGATAGAGCGAGAGATAGATAGATGAATAGCTAATTATATAGATAGTCAGATTCGTAGATGACAGATGAATTGATTGGTTCATGGATAGATAGAAAGATGAATATCTAGATATCGATATCTAAAAACAATAGTGATTGATTGATAGATGGATGGATCGATACATACATACATGCATGCATACATACATACTGACTGAGATGCGTCAATGGGTAACTAGATATGAATTAATAAATAACTAGAGATATATCGACATAGGAAAATAGTTACCTATCTATCTATCTATCTATCTATCTATCTATCTATCTATCTATCTATCTATCTATCTATGTGTGTGTCTACTTATAAACCTATGTCTCTCTCTGTTTGTCTCGTAAGCTCTCTCTGGACATACGTATATCTATCACCGTTTCCACGTGAATGCGTTTTCACAAAATACGTGCTGGCCAATTGCAAGTCTTGAAACTCGTATCACGTTGCATGGAAGGCAACAAGATCCTAATCCCTTCTCTCTCATTTACAGCTTAGTAGCTTTCTTATTGCGCCCCCCCTCTCTCTCTCTCTCTCTCTCAAGCTCTTCTTGTTGATCTCCCCATTCATTATTCCTTTGATGCGGTCATTAGTTAAAACATACAAGTGTGTGTGTGTGTCTGTGTGTGAGAGAGTATGTAAGAAGATCTTGAAACAACGGGTAAACAGAACGTATCTTTTTACCTTTTACTTGCCCTCACTTGAAGTTTTCGCCGAACATGTGACCCGCAGTTTTTGCTTTCAAATCTAGCAACGATTCCGTCGATCACTCTAGCCGAATCGCTATATTACGGGGACGTAAACAAAACAACACCGCTTATCAGTTGGTGAGTGGGTGGGACACAGACGCGGGCACACACTCGCACATCCACACACACGCGGGCACACACACACTCACACATCCACACACACACACACACACTCAACAGGTTTCTACAAAGTTTCTACATATCAAATCCACTGTCAAGGTATTAGTCGGCTGGAAGCTACTCTTATACTTGCTTTAGTCATTTTGACTGCGGCCATGCTGGAGCACCGCCTTTCAGTCGAAGAAATCGACCCCCAGGACTTATTCTTTGTAAGCCTAGTACTTATTCTGTCG
>NW_026340419.1:0-1079 GCF_001194135.2 Octopus bimaculoides | reverse complement strand
TGAGCGAAAACACCTAAAGTCCCACGAGGCTCCGGCAGGGGGATGGTGGCGAACCCTGCTGTACTCTTCCACCACAACTTTCTCTCCTTCTTTCTTCCTGTTTCTGTTGTGCCTGTAATTCAAAGGGTCAGCCTTGTCACACCCTGTGTCACGCTGAATATCCCCCCGAGAACTACGTTAAGGGTACACGTGTCTGTGGAGTGGTCAGCCACTTGCACGTTAATTTCACGAGCAGGCTGTTCCGTTGATCGTATCAACTGGAACCCTCGACGTCGTAAGCGACGGAGTGCCACCAACAACAACAGCAACAAGTATATTACATATTTTTCTGTGCTTTTTTCTGTGTTAGTATTTTTACATTTTCTTTTTATTTCGTATATTTTTGGGACTCGTTGACTCAGCTGGATTTATGATTTCACTAGGTTAATTCTGTTCATGAAAAATTTCAATTAGGAGTATTTCTTAAACCGTAAGCTTTAACAGCTTAACTGAAATTTAGCCCACGTAACAGGAACTGAGAGGGGGTATCGTGGAACAGGAACTGTGGGTGATACAGCTAATTTGACATTACTTTTGAATTATGCATGCAAAAACGTATAGGATACAGATGTTCTATTCTTTGGGGCAAATTCTTTGTTGACTTGTGTTAATCTTATCGTAATTTACAAATCCAAGCATGAAAACGTTATTCAACTTTGAAGTTTTGGAGACAGATTCGCCCTTCACACACACACACATGAATGCATAAATGTATATATAAACTTATATATGAATATATAGATCCGTATGCACTTATATATATTAATGATGTACACAAACACACGACAGGTGTACATAATATTGAAGTACGCATAGAGTAAACACATGCAGACAAATATATTAATATAACAAATTATAAAAAAATAATGAAACTATACAATCAATGAAGAGACAAAAGAAACAATAAGATGAAGCATGTTGATTTTATTAGGTATTTTTTTATTTATTTAGAAACCTACAATGAACAGGTCAGACGCTAAACTCTAAATATCACAGGGTACAACCTTAAAGTTGACACCGCTCCGCTAAACGCAGAAAAT
>NW_026340418.1:0-1192 GCF_001194135.2 Octopus bimaculoides | reverse complement strand
GTACCTTGGTAGATAAAACAATTAAGAGTATGAAGACAGGGAAAGCCCCCGACCCATCAGGGATCACCGCAGAGATACTTAAAATATCTGGTGGTGTCGACCATAACCTAGTCTTCTTCTTCTCCCTCCCCCTCCTTCTGCTCCTTCTTCTCACCCTCGTCTTCCTTCTTATCAATCTTTTCTACCTTTTCTTCTGCTCATATATATTTTCTTTCTTTATTTTTTTCCCTTTCCCTCTTTCATTTTCCTTTCATTTCTGTTAATTCTACTACATATTTTCCTTCTGCTTTATTATCGTCATCTTATTCTTCATTTTCTACTCATTCTTCAAATTTTTAGTTTATTTTAGGTTTCATACAATATCATAGGCTTCTACATTTCGCATTCCGGCTCCTCTCTGACCTGTTAATCTTTCACTTCTTGTTGATGTGTATCTTCTTCTGTCCCCTTGTTTTTCTCTTTCTTCTCTTTGGTTTCCTTCTACTCCAACCCCACCCACCCTTCTACGATTTTTTCGGTCTCCTTTTCTCTTCCATTTAGTTCATCTTCTTTTTTTCAAATTTTAAACTTTTTCCAATCTCTCGTCTCTAATTTCTTTCACATCACGTTTCTCTTCAATTCTGTTTGTTCCTTTTTTCATCAAGAATCAGCTCCTTACAAATTCTATTCCACTTAATCATTTTTGACAGGAATTTGGGTGATAATAATCTCAAAGAAATCAAAGTAAACGCATTCCGAAGTCTATCCAGATTAACAAAACTGTAAGTTAAATATTTTTTTTATATTACTTCAATGACGATATATTGCTAAATATGTAATGAGTCCCCATATTTCATTTTAATCTGCCTCACCCGCCTTTACTCATTTAACACTTTCTGTCCAAAGTGAGTGTTACTGAGAGTGCGATAATTGAGGGAAATCGCATAATGCAGGCATGCAACTGTAACTGGCCGAAATTGTAATGACAATCTGGATACTTGACTGATGAAAGAAGGCCACGAATGACCTATGCTTTTTCCTGTCCTAAATTTGTTTTTCCTCTTAGCGTTTGTATCGTCTATCTGTCCCCGGATGCTTTATTGTCCTCTATTTCGTTTTGTTCTATTTTATTGAAGAGAGAGACACTTCTTCACACTCACTTTGATATATGTGCACACACACACACACACACACACACACACACACACACACA
>NW_026340417.1:0-2316 GCF_001194135.2 Octopus bimaculoides | reverse complement strand
ATATATATATATATATATATATATATACAAACACACACACTCACACAGACACACACACACAGATACAAGTGTTAAAGTCTGCAACAGCCATTGGTGATTTGTTGATCAGTCAGCATTCGTGGTCTGCTAAATAATTCTACACGTACATTTTGTTCTGTTTTGTTTTTTCCGTTTGTCTGTTGCCTTTCTTTTCTAATCACTCTGTTCTTTCCTCTATCTCTAAAATCGTTGCTAGCCCTCTATGGCTTCTCTGATATGCGTCTTCACTATGTTATGTGCTTGCTATTCCGGAGGAGATTCTAATGTGTGCTATTGTCTGGAGCAATTTTTTGTATTTTGTATTATTGCATTTTCAATATTATTTATATAACTTATTTTTCTGTCTGTGTCTCTTCAGATATTAAATATTGTTTTATGACATTCATGGTGATATGATGTCTGATTTTAATTTGGTTTAGAACTTATTTCTATATATTTTTCCATTTTAGTCTTCTGTCATTAATTTGAAATCTGCTTTTAATTTTACCGTCCTCAATTTGTGATCGACTTTATAAACCCGTATATCTGATGTTAGTTCATCCTCTTTGCATTTTCCATGTTGGCAAGTTTCACTGAGAACATTTGTTTAAATCTTTCTCTATTTCGATTGGATATTTCATGTAATACTTCCGTTGGGGACGTGCGTGGCTTAGTGGTAGGGATATTGAACTCATGATCGTAAGAAAGTGGTTTCGATTCTTGGACCGGGCGATGCAGTGTGTTCTTGAGCAAAACACTTCATTTCACGTTGCTCCAGTTCACTCAGCTGGGAAAAATTAGTAATCCTGCGACGGACTGGCGTCCCGTCCAGGTGGGGAATATACACGCTATGAAAATGGGAAACCGGCCCTTATGAGTCGGTATGACACGAGAAGGGAACTTTACCTTTACCTTACCAAT
The DNA here is from genome assembly GCF_001194135.2 of Octopus bimaculoides. Classification (NCBI taxonomy): domain Eukaryota; kingdom Metazoa; phylum Mollusca; class Cephalopoda; order Octopoda; family Octopodidae; genus Octopus; species Octopus bimaculoides. The sequence goes on along the minus strand of NW_026340417.1, from coordinate 1,377 downwards.
GCTTTCTTGGTGATATAGAAATAGCATTTGTTTAATAGCGTTTGCTCCATACTCAGAGTGCTTCCAAGAGATCTGTGTCACGGAAGCAGTTTATAAACGTAATCGTGAACGATAGACAATATAATCTATTTGAACTAGTATTTTTTGAAGATCGGGTTTTACGCCTTTTAGACGTTACATGTGACATTTCATACACATTGTAGCGAATTTGTACCTCTGTTTGAGGCTATCATTTTCACTGGTTAGCTTCACGATGTAGTATATCTTCAATCACTATGCTATTGTGATTTTAATTATTTAATTAATTAGTTCATGAAAAATGATAACAGAAATAGTTGATACTATTATATTTAAGGCGGCGATCTGAAAGAATCGCTTGCACGCCGGACGAAATGCTTAGCGGTATTTCATCTGCCGCGACGTTCATATTCCATCGAGGCCGACTTTGCCTTTCATCCTTTCGGGGTCGATAAATTAACTACCAGTGAAACATTGGGGTCAATGTAATTGATTATTCCCCTCCTCCAAAATTTCAGGCCTTGTACCTATAGTAGAAAGGATTATTAAGATATCGTTATTCGTACTCGTTTGGTAATGCGATTGTTCTGTTGAACCGATCAACTGGAACACTCGTCGTTGTAACCGACGGAGAGTCAGGCCAAAATACAGGAAGAAGATATGGGTGACACGTTGAACCAATATGATCAGAAGCTAATAAACCACAACTACTACAATAAATTATATCCTATACATAGAGTGTGTCATTCTTAGTTATTCATCTATGGACTTAGTTTTAACGAAATTTATACAAATAGATTTCTAGCATTAAGGCAATTCATAACATCATAATTGCACTAAATGATTTCTAAAACATATAACCAAGCACACATTTCACACCAAAAGGCAATATGAGAGCTTCTATCTACTCTAACAGAAGGACTACGCTGCAGTAGGAGTAAATATTACCTTTCGGTGTTAATGCCTCGGTCGCTAATATATATATATATATATATATATATATATATATATATTTCGACGCAAAACAAATCAGATGACAAAGAGCTTTGCACGAAACGTAAAACCACCTTTGTTTCCTTCCCTGAGAGTCTGCTAATACACCAGTGCATGTATCACGTCCTCGCGTTGTTTTTTTTTCTTGTGTTTGTTCTTCGTTTGTTTTGGATTTACTATATATATGAATTAGATGAATTAGGTACTTAAGTTGAAGCACCAAAAGTTAGTGCGGTATTATCCGTACAACTCAAATAGCCCTGCATTTAACTTGATGTAATGATTGCACTGTTCAATTAAATGGAACCGCTTGAAACGGCCGTACTGCATCACCTCTGGATATCCTGTTGCCTATTTTAATTATAT
>NW_026340416.1:0-270 GCF_001194135.2 Octopus bimaculoides | reverse complement strand
GTGTGCGTGTGTCGTTGTGTCAGTGTTTGTCTCCCTCCACCGTTTCACAACCGCTGTTGGTGTGTTTACGTCCCATAACCTAGCCATTTGGTAAAAGACATCGAGAGAGCAAGTACCAGGCTTTTTAAAAAAAGCAATGCACTGCGGTCGATTTATTCGACCAGAAATTCTTCCGTGCAGTGCCCCAGCATGGAGCACATTTTGTGTAGGTATGCCAAGAATTAGTTTTAAAAAAGCAAAACAAATTCTCAAATCCAAACAATATTTTTT
>NW_026340415.1:0-257 GCF_001194135.2 Octopus bimaculoides | reverse complement strand
TCAAATAAACAGACACACTACCAATCATACGTAAATACACACATATATATTCACCTATGGTTACCAATGACCTCATTCTAATTGGCGGGAATTGTAAGTTTACTTTCCATTTCTAACTTCGTCCTTCACCAGCTAGACATCTTTTTCAAATACGATCGACAAACATTTATTCCCTACAAACTGTAAGCTTTTTTGAAAATGTTTTCCTAAATCTTGAGATTAACACCCACACCATTACCTACCTAACCCTAACCCTA
>NW_026340414.1:0-326 GCF_001194135.2 Octopus bimaculoides | reverse complement strand
CCAGTTGAGCACATTGAAGCTATAAAGAACAACTGGGACTGCTAAGGAATCTATGGTTAACACCTTATAATATGCATTCAGCTCAGACTTCAGAACTACTCGAACTCTTCTACAACATTCCTTCCTAACCTTCTCTTTTATGTTTGAAAGCTGGATACCAGAGCCTTCATTTATTCCTATGTATTTATAGGTTTGTTCCTGCTCAAGTTCCTTTATTACTGTTTCAACATCTAATTCTATTGAACTTGACTTTACCAGTTTCCATTTCTTAAAAGAGGCTTTGGCACACTTTTCAAGGCCAAACTCCATCCCGATATCATCACTGA
>NW_026340413.1:0-693 GCF_001194135.2 Octopus bimaculoides | reverse complement strand
GATCAACTGGAACCCTTGACGTCGTAAGCGACGGAGTGCCAACACATAACCCTCAAGATCACAACAGCCCCACCATCCTGACCGATCTGACAGTTTCACGTAGGGTTACTCATTTACAGCTGAGGGGACTGCAGCGACGTAAAATGAAATGATTTTCCCAAAAATATAAGGCACCGCACCCTCTGAGAATTGAAACAGCATTTTTGCAGCGGTGAGCACAACACGCCAAACTCCCAAGTCACGCACTTTCACACCATTTTCAGAAGTCCTGAAAATAGTTACTGGCTCTGCTGTTTCCTCGTCATGTAAATAACCAACAATGGAAAACTGTAACCAGACTCACCACATTGAAGTGTGGTGTGCAGTTTTATCAACACGACTCTAGATAAAACTGATACTATCTACGCACGTTGATAGAATGAGACACCCATGGCAACCGTCAGTTATCTCTTTGGTAAACTCTGTTATCGCACAATATGAATATCGTATGAGTGTGTGTGGGTCTGCGTTTGTGGAAGCGAGATAAGTATGGACATGTATGTATATAAGTGTGTATCTATGTATGTATGTGTGTCTGTATGTATGTATGTATGTGTGTCTGTATCTATGTATGTATGTGTATATATGTACGTATATGTATATGTGTATGTATTTATGCATGTATGTATTTATGCATGTATGTATGTATGTATG
>NW_026340412.1:0-346 GCF_001194135.2 Octopus bimaculoides | reverse complement strand
ATTCAGTCAGTTACATGTCTGTCTGGCGAATACTGAATTACTTGATTCAAGACCTGTTGGTAGTGTGTGTTCCTCTACTTAACCTCAAATTGGTGTATAGATGGGTATAATGTTTAGATTTTAAGATATCTCAGCAGTTCTTTGGTATTATTTGTAATACAAAATTTTTAGGAATATCAGTGAAGAACTTTTAGCATTGGATGCTTTTATAGTCTTGCGTTTCAATATATGATTTAATAAAGCAGAGGTAAAGTAATGTATTCACATGATGTACTTTGACAGCTGCTACATGAGACTCCAAATGCCCTCTGTCGTCTCAAACAATGACGTTACTCTTTATAAGAGT
>NW_026340411.1:10612-11098 GCF_001194135.2 Octopus bimaculoides | reverse complement strand
AATATAATAGCAGACCGAGGCATAAACATGTACACAATTATACTATAACTCACGCATAAAAGCAGATACTTCACACACACATACACACAAACACACACACACACACATATACACACACAGATACACGCATGCACACACGCATACATACACACACTCGTTAATAGACTCACAGATTCAAATATGCAACGTCACTCGTACATACAGCAAACATATGGAAAGCGAACACATGTAAACGTATACACAAGCATAGATAAGCATAAACTCTTATATGCAAGGAAGCTCACGCATAGGCGCACTCAATCTGAGGCATGCAAACAACAAATACTTGTGCGTGCGTGTGTGTTTGTATTGATTTATATTAAGGGCATTACTATACATAAATGCCTCACGCTATGAGGGACCCTTAAAGTCAAAACTATCATAGTAAATACAGAGGGAATGCAACTCTCGAAGCGAGCTCCTAAAAACAGATTCAGCCGCACGTAT
>NW_026340411.1:0-10584 GCF_001194135.2 Octopus bimaculoides | reverse complement strand
ATACACACACACACACACACATAACCATCCTAACAGTCAAACAACGCACAGCCACACTCGAACTTGAGTACAGATATAAACGACAAATATATACAAATACATATACAAAATAAAAAAATACAGACTATGCGTACAAAATTCTGTCTGTCTGTCTGTCAGTCAGTCTATCTGTCTGTCTGTCTGTCTGTCTCTCTCTCTCTCTCTCACACACACACACATATACATATATACATAGGCGCAGGAGTGGCTGTGTGATAAGTAGCTTGCTTACCAACCACATGGTCCCAGGTTCAGTCCTAGTACATGGCACGTACGCAATACCCTTCTTACACATGCACACATGCATATGAACATACATATTTACACACACACACACACACACACACACACACACACACACACACACACACACACACACACACACACACATGCATACAAATGTATATATGTACGTACAAACATATAGACACACATATACATACGCACACAGACATATATGTGTGCACGTGTATTGTGTGTGTGTGTATGCTGTGTACGCGCGCACACACACATGTACACACTCTGTTGCTCTATCTCCCACATACACACACGCCACACACACTCACACGCGCGCGCACATATCGAAACACAGGTCACATGGAAACAAAGTTGAATCACTCACAGATATATACATCGACACTCTTGCACAAATATGATACATACACACACCCATAGAAATACCCTTACAGATAAACACATCCACAAGTCAATACACACACAAACACACACTCAGTCACACACTCACATATACACACACGCGCGTATACAAATATACGTTCGCTACATGCGATATTGTTGAATATGTCGGCCACGATTCGGTCGACATATTCAAAACCGATTCCACTCATAACTGTCCTGTCTTTTTTTTTTTTTTTTTTTTTTCTTTGCAGATAGTGTTTCCAGAACTGCAAATCCGCATACTGTGATGGATAAGAACCTTTTGTAAATAAATCAGTAAGGTGTGAATCGACAGAGATTTGGTTGCTATTTCAAACAGATCCCATGGTATTGCAAACTCAAGTGTTCCGTGCCCTGTCATATTTACATGCTCAAATGAAGATATACAACACACACACACACACACACACACACACACACACACACACACACACACACACACACACACACACACACACACACACACACACACACACACACAACGACGCACAAAAACATATTCCATGTTATGTAATAACAAAATAAGTACACATACGCTTATTATTTATGGTTGTCCAATGAATCCAGTAATGACCTTCAATTGTGGATCATTTGATTACTGTGCATCCTTATATCTCATGTACGGCTTCATTTACAGACGACACATGTAAACGGTTTGGTTACAGAGGTCAGACGTTACTCTAGCGTGTGTGACTCTTTCCTCACTTTCCTTGATAACGCTGTTTGCGTTTCTCTATCTTCAACGCGGCAAGTACTGGTATCTTGGCGAGTTGAGGTTACTCAACTCATTAAAGTCGGATAACACCAGTGGCTGGATAAAGGAGGCTGGTATACTCATTAAAGTTATCTTCAAGTGATCCTAACGCTTCTTTGGTTTTCTAGCCAGGCGTGACCACTGTATAGCTGACCGGGGTCTTGATGTTGGGTCCCAAGGAGAAAATTAGAGTAGATATATGTACTACATGCTCGAGTCATCTCAACTGATACCTGCATAGATTAGATTCAATGTTGCTGATATGAATTCCATAAAGGATTTCAATCTGTTTAATCCCAACTCACAAGATAACTAAAACGATCTGGTGGCACTGGGTGTCAAAGGTATCCAGGGTCTTAACGTCGTTTGTTAGTGATCCATGTTACGCTCCCATACAGATGATATGGAGGCTGAGATAGTTGTTTAGAAAGATTCTGTTTTTTTTTTAGCCTTCTAAACGATTCAAAGGCCTGTGTGGGCTGCTTAGAAATTATGTTACCTCGGCATCTGAATCAGGAAGGTGTGACTGGTTGCTGCTACTGTACTGAGACAATGAGAAATGATGGAGTAAAATGCTATGGACAATTTTCTGGACGTTAATTGTCAATCCCGTTCGTTTTTAAGAGGTGACACCTGCCGAAGGGGTAATTCGTAAGGCACCCTGAATGGGAGCAACCAGAGAACAGTTAACAGCATGCTGTAGTTCAAAGATTTGTTCTGAGATGAGCCTGGTGGTGGTTTGCAGTCTTCTGATTTTGGAAAAGTTCTCAGCGAGCCGGAAGTTACTAGTGACTGCTAAGTCCCTTTTTTTCTTCTGTGTGACGGTGTAATCACGCAGATGGTATTAAGCAGTATAGGAGCCAGCATGCAGACTTACTTAACTCCCGTTTTTACACTGAATGGCTGATTTCTGTCCCCACCCCGCACAATAACTCCTGTGTAGTAATAGTGTGATGTGTTCTTATATTGAGTACGACATTGGCCCGGAACTTTCCAGCAATGGACATAAGTGTAATGTTCCTATTGTTGAAACAGATTTCTTTTGTTTCGAGCTTCTGTGATGTAGCGACAAAGCTCTCTTGTGTAGAGATAACAATATTTCTTCAAGATATCTATCATAATGATGTCTGATCTAGGATATATCTTATTTTTGAACATTTTGACTGTAGCACTACCTTCAGCAAAGTGAATGCTTCCATACCGACTTTGCTAATGGTTCAACTCAAGCTATGGATGGCGTGCATTTCACAAAGCTCGTCAATGAGGGCTGAATCCACTAGTTTTGGCTGTTTGAATTGTTCTCTGAGAGCCCAACAATTTGCTGACTTATCTTGTTGCAGAGATGTGCTATCTGATGACTTAAGCGGTATATTTGGGCAATTCTTGCGACCATCGACTTTATTTCATTAGTGATATTAGTCGTTTTTTGGATCATTTTGTGGGGAATGGTCCAAGCATGTGCGTTTTCTTGTCCAAGAACCGAGCTGACAGAACAATTCTTAGGCCAACTTTCCTAAATCTTTCTCCTGCACGATCTCTACTTGGAGCTGCTCAGTCGTACAGGAGTCTGCTAGAGGTGGCTCTCACTGAATCCCAGCTGCCAACTGTCATTGTTCTGTACCACTGACATGTAAAAATATTGACGAGAAACTACTGGTACATTCGGATGAGCTTCGGTTGTAGACCTCTACATCAGTGGTTCCGAAAGTGGGCAGTACTGCTCTGGGGAAGGTGGAAACATCCGGGTGGAGTGGGGGCATTGAAGAAAAGTGAGGCAATAATGGGATGGCCAACGGAAGGCGATGAATGTAAAAGCAACAAAATAATGGGTTAAGTTTTATTTGTAAAATACTGTTGTTTTGAATTTCCTACAGAAAGTAGTCTATGTTTGTGGTGGTGAGGGGATGGGGTGGAGGCGTTAGGAATGCAGCCTAGGTGCCAGCGGGTAGCAACCCAAAAATGTTTGAGAACCACTGCTCCACATCGCCTTCAAAAACATTTTAAAACCGAATCCAAGATCTAAATTGCAAGAAAAACTATTTGCTCAGTAAAGTTTTACAGCAACGTTAGGGTTCACATTTCTTAGTATTACTACCTTCGCAACGAGCTGGCAGAACCGTTAGCACACCCAGCCAAATACTTAGCAGCATTTCGTTCGTCCTTACGTTCTGAGTTCAAATTCCGCCGAGGTTGACTTTACCTTTCATCCTTTCGGGGCGGGGGTCAATGAAATAAGTACCAGTCACGCACTGGGGCCTATGAAATCGACTAGCCCCCTTCCCTTAAGTTTCAAGCCGTGTGCCTGTTGTAGAAAGGATTACTAGCTTTGTTGTGAAGGAGATTGAGCAGGTGGCAAAGAGCCAAATGACTGCCTGGTACCTTCCCTCGTGTAATAGCGGATGCTGCTGATCTGAGATAACTGCCAAGTTAATCTAGAATTGCAAAACACATAGATACTCAGTGTAGTTTCAGGGAAACTTAGAAGAAGACTTCATGCAGGAGTGTCTGTGTATTAACAGCAAGGATGCATTTTTTAAGGCGGCGAGCTGGCAGAAACGTTAGCACGCCGGGCGAAATGCTTAGTGGTATTTCGTTCGTCTTCAGTTTCTGAGTTCAAATTCCGCCATGGTTGACTTTGCCTTTCATCTCTTCGGGGTCAATAAAACAAATACCAGTTGAGTACTGGGGTCAATGCAATCGACTTAAAGTCCCTCCTTGGAAATTGCTCATCTTGTGCCAAACTTCGAAATCAATATCTTACATTACAAGAAATTTGTTTACCTGTTTTATATACGCTGTTATTTAAGAACCGTTGAGTGTTTGCATACAGTATTTCCTCTAGAGGCTGTACACTGGGATAGAACCACAAAATACATGTTTCGAAAGCGAACATCTTAACCACAGAGTTATTCTTTCGCATTATCTTTTTACATAGCACACATATTTTTCTTTATATTTAGCCAATAAAATTTGTTGTCCTATATTTGTCAACGTTGTATTTAGCTCAAAAACCGTGAGATATTTGCTTTTATACAATGTTTACCAAATATCGGATATTAGAACGCCATTCAAAATTTCCTGTATTTGTTCTGTTTCTGTGTATTTTCTTATTGTTGTTGTTGTCGTCGTTTTCTCTATTAATTTGCACACATATTTTGGTGGTTATCAATACGTCTGTCATAAGCTAAAGTACGGAAACCTGTTTGAGAAACCGTTCAATATATTGCTTTAAAAATGGAAAGCAATACTTGACTGATTTTTTTCTATTATTGAACTTGAAGGATTAAATGCAAAATTCCACCATGCCATCGTCGAATTCGAATTTAAAACATACAAACTATTGGAGCTAAGTACGGCATTTTGTCTGTATTTAAGATTCGGTTAAAATTCCGCCGAGGTGAACTTAGTCTTTGAACATTTCTGAGGCGATATAATAAAAACCAGTTGAGCACTGGGATCGGGGTCGATATAATCGACTTATCCCCTCCACCGAAATTGCCGCTCTTGGGCCCAAAATTTGAAACCATTATATATCTACCAAAATTAGGCGGCGGCCTGGCAGAGTCGTTAGCATGCCGGGCAGAATGCTTAGCGGTATTTCGTCTGTCTTTTCGTACTGCGTTCCAATTCTGTCGAGGTCGACTTTGCCTTTCATCCTCTCGAGGTCGATTAATTAAGTACAAGTTGCGTCCTGGGGTCGATCTAATCGACTGGCCCCCATCCCCCAAAATTTCGGGCCTTGTGCCTAGAGCAGTAAAGAATTGTTAGCACGCCGGACAAAATGCTTAGCGGCATTTCGTCCGTCTTTATCCGCTGCGTTTAGAATCCTGCCGATGTCGACTTTGCCGTCCATCCTTTTGGGAGCGATGAAATAAGTACTAGTTGAACTCTGGGATCGATATAATCAATTTCTTCCCTTCCGCGAAATTGTGACCTTTGACATCGTGCCAAAATGTGAAACCAATATGAATCTACCAAAAAGTGAGCGAATTAATATAAATCCCAATAAGGCGAAGAATTACTAGTGCGGTTAGAGATCCAATTCTATTTCGCCTGGTTCAAATTCCACCGAGATCAGCATTGCGTTTCGTCCTTTACTAGTAGTCCAGAACTGGTATAAATTCTTCTATCTCTCTCTCTATGTCTCTCTCACACATACACACGCTTCTGTTTCTCATACTTTTCCCTCTCGATCTCTTTTGCTTTCTGCCATTCTCATAATACAAAGGTCTAGTCCTTCTACACACTGCCTCGTGTTAGTTCGGCCTAACAATTACATTAGACCACACGTGTATCTGTGAATCCATGGTTGCCAACATGTTTACCCAATTTTCCTCCATCTCCAGAATCTAAAAGTCGGTGCAAAAGTAGGTATACAGTTATGAAAACAGAAAACCCGTACGATACTGATTTATTTTTATCCAAATAATTAAAACATACGATAAAAGTATTATTATAATTATGATAACTCTATTATCATGATTAAAGACACTAAAAATATCAAAAATGAGGCTAACTAATTTGAAGTGGTAATAATTTTAATGAATTATTATAACATTCATGTGACTTACTGTATAAGCTACGTTTGCCCCCACCTCTGTGTGTGTGTGTGTGTGTACATACATACATATATATATATATATATATATGTATATATATATATGTATATATATATATATGTATATATATATATATACATATATATATATATATATATATATATATATATATATATATATAGATATATATGAAGTTATATACGCTAATTATGTACTGTCAGGTCGCCAATTATAATTTAATTACACTGTTCATTCATTATTTATACTTACTTTTAATTGTCTGTCCGCCTCCTGCCTTCATAATTCTTTATGATAATCACGTCTTCATGAGAGCCATCCGATATTATGACTATTATCTCTTCTTTCTGATTGGCCACCATTCAGTTCCTCCCCACGAACCATTCCCCCCCTTCCCACCAATTACATACCAAGCAAGTTAGCAGTGTCATTAGCGCAGCGGATAGAGAATGCCTGAAGTCATTCGTCCCAGCGCTCTGCCTTGTGAGTTCATATTCCTGTAGACGTGATCAACTTTTATAGTTTATCCTTTGGTGGTCGAAATGATTGCATAGCTATGTTCGGTGAAGGGTTTTGCTCAAAAAACAGAGCATCAACAGGTTGAGCTATTGCAAACATGACCTCCCGATCGTGAGTTCAACAACTTCACCACAAGCCCAGGTGCCTTTCGTACATATATACGTGTATACATACATACATACATACATACATAAGGACAACAGACCTGATATAATGATTTGGGATAGAGAAGAGAAACTGCGTACAGTTGTTGAAATTAGCTACAAAGCGGGTGGTAACATAAAGCTGAAGATCAGCGAAATAGAAAATACCTGCGCTGGACTATTGAGAAATCTGCAGTTACTTTATCCAGATTACAAGTACAGGTTTAAACCTGTAATTATTGGGACCCTGAGATATGTGACACACTGCCTAAATACCAATCTTGAGAAATTAGGCGTCTGAAAACCAGGAAGATATAAAACTAATTCGAAGACTATAGATCCGATCTATCATTGGAATTGTAAAAATCTGTAAGACTTTCCGGAAGTTTATCAGTTAAATATACAGTTGCATGTCTAGATATGCAATTATATGTATGAGAATACATAAATTTTATGTTAGAAACCGGCTCTTTCTCTATTGGCAAGAAATCTTGAAATGAAGCTGAACAATGAAATACACAAATCTATGTACCATCATAAAGGCCAGCTTTTCTTCTCATGTGAATATCTCTTTAAAAATCAAAGAGAAAGAAATTAACTATGGACAACTGCTTCGAAACCTCCGGCTTCTAAATTCGGATTACAAATTTACAATTATACTAATAATAATTGGAGCACTTGGTTATGTAAGTAACTGCCTAACTGTCAGACTGGATGAGCTTGGATTTTCAAAAAAACCTTCTGCCATCGTTCAGCAGCTTGATAGAGGATGGTAGTAGTGGGGTTTCACTCCCCCGCTTTCAATATATACAGGACACAGAGTGCATCGGCAACGAGCTGGCGGAGAATCTGCCTTGGGTTAAAACAGATATATATATACCTATATATATATATGCATATATATATATGTGTGTATACATATAAGTATATATACATATATATTTTTTCATATATATATCGTGAGAGATAGAAGCAGACAGACAGATAAATAGATAGATAGATAGATGCATGCTTGTATATAGTACTTATGAAGATATGTGTGTGTTTGTATCTAACTTTCTATGCGTCGATCAACTTTTTTATAAACAAAATCGTTCTCTTTTTCAGGAGAGCCAGGCTATAACATAACATGGAGTGTTATTGGCAAACGTGGCCGGAAAGAAGACATCATGGATGGAAGTCTAGCAATCTATGGTCCAGTCGGACCACCAGGTCCACCTGGACCCCAAGGTTTACCTGGACTAAAGGGAGACAAAGGATCACTGGGTATCTCACCAAAATGTAAATGTAAGTATACGATATACTTATATACTTCATATAATTATAAATCCATTTTTCTCCTTAAATTTGAAGAGTGACAAATTATTTATATGATGATAGGTTTTTTCCGAAACGTTATTGTTTTGTATTCTCTTTACGGAACGCCAATAATTATTCTCCCCTCACCTTTTATTTTTCCCGTTATGATTTTTTCCACTTCCAATGTAATTATTATCTCTCACGCAAAACACACTGCAGTAGCATGCTAGTATTTGATTCTCTCAAAAGCAACAACAAACATGTTGCCCCTCTAGTGGCCAGTTCGGATGTGATAGTATGGTGGACAAGACTGAAGGTGTTTTTGACGCAAAGGGATTGATTCATCTTCGGCGATGCCCTGGCAGAATTGTAAGCATGCTGGACGAAATGTTTAGCGATATTTCGACCGTCGCTACGAACTGAGTTCAATTTCCGCCGAGGTAGAATTTACTTTCATCCTGACGGAATCGATAAATTAAGTATCAGTGGCGTACTGGAGTCGATCTAATCGACTGGCCCCCTCGCCCAAAATTTCGGGTCTTGTACCTAGAGTAGAAAAGAATACCGTAACTATATTTAAGGCGGCGAGCTGGTAGAATCATTAGCACGCCGGGCGAAATGCTAAGCGGTATTTCGCTCGTCGCTAAATTCTGAGTTCAAATTCCGCAGAGGTCGACTTTACCTCTCATCCTTTCAGAGTTGATAAATTAATATTTGGACTGTCTTTAGCTTCTGAGTTCAAATTCCCTTGGGGTTGACTTTGCCTTTTATCCTTTCGAGGGGTCGATAAATTAAGTACCAGTTGCGTACCAAAAAAAGAACGAAATTTCGAGTGTTGTGCCTAAAGTAGAAAAGAATATCGTAACTATACTGGAGTAGTTCGGAGTGAGTTCTGTGTGAACATATTAATTCTGTGATAGGTTATTCTAGATAACCATATCCAAATATACATTTGGATATAATACTATTCTCACACCCGACGTGTACACACACGTCATAACTTCGAGTGATGTATCTGTTTCGTGTCTGTTCTATTTACTCTGTTGTTTAAGAGCCGAATAGCAATGGAATACAGCCTTTGTATATAAACAATTGCATAGGGTAGAAATATGTATAGCGTACAAGCAACCTGAGTCTTGCCATTAAGTTAGGTGACGCTAGTGTTTCGTATCTGCTGTTTACTTTGTTATTTAAGATTCGTATAGTGATTGTATACAGCATTTGCTCTAATAAAATTTGCGTTATAGAATGACTTTTTATGAGTTAGCAGTCAGTGCTAGTATGTTAGGCATCGATTAAGTAAAAGTAAACGCCATGTTACATTATTAGTTTACGATTGTGTAGAGTGCTTGTTGTGTTTTATTGCTTGGAGGGGCTTCCGTAAAATCTGTGTTGCGTAGGTTCTGTTTATTTTTATTAGGTGGTTATTGCGCATAGGAAATGTGACGAATGTGCTGTGTAATTTTAATGGGTTGTTATTTAATCGGTTGTATGGAGATTCAGAAATTCGTCCATACGTCCTCTCCATCGTTTCCGAACTTCGGACGCGCGGTGACTTTGCAAACTCCAGGTAAAACTTTGGGGAGTTGCAGCCACCCAATAATAATAATAATAATAATAATAATAATAATAATAATAATAATAATAAAACTAATAATTATGATAATGATGATGGCGACAGTGATAATGATGATGATCCGCAACATCATCATCATCATCATCATCATCATCAACATCGTGTTGTATCTCGTCCTTTGATATTGTCCTTCTCATCTTGGGGCCTTTTGGCCAATAAAGCAAACTATTATTATTGTTATTAATATCGTTGTTGTTATAAATAATAGCAACTTTTACTATTCAATATTCTCATTATCCCATTCTAGCTTCTATTTATATGCTTGCAACAACCCCACAACCCAACCCGCACTCACACTCACATATACAAATGTATATATATATATATATGAGTCAGGGGAGCAGGGTGTATGAATGTGTATATGAATGAATATAATATATATATATACAAATACACCCCCCCCAACACACACACATATATATGTATGTGTGTACCAATTCACATATATACATACATGCATTTATATATATAGCTCATCTACATGCCGTCCTTGAGTTTGGAACCGTATGTGTAAAAGGTATAGACATCAAATGAGACAGAGTAAGGGAGAGAGAGAGTGTGGAAAGAGAAAGTGAGAGGAATAGAGAGACATGAGGGGAAAAAAGAGATTTTATGTAACTGTGCTTGTGCTTTTAGGAGACTGTTTATGTGTTTACGTTTAATTTATTTCTCTTTTGACACATAGCCATATATGGAAGCACGAAGGTCGGGAGGGACGGTGCAGGTGAAACTGTGTGTGTGTGTGTGTGTGTGTTTGATTGCGTCGAATGATGTGTAAGGTAAGACGTGTTGAGTAGGTAATAGTGAGGTGTATGGTAAGTGTGCTTAAGGTTATAGTTATGTATACCTACACAGAAACACAATTATATACGTTTACACACGCACACAAATTCATATATATATGCATATATATATATATATATATATATATATATATAT
>NW_026340410.1:0-474 GCF_001194135.2 Octopus bimaculoides | reverse complement strand
TTTTTCATGCTTAAAGTCTCTAACTGGCCAATCACTAGTTTACTGCATTTACAATGGTAAGAGTTATGATTTTTTTTCATTGATGTTTATATAATTTTCTGATCATTCATTCACATATGTGCAATGGAGTTCAGCAGTTTCTGACAACCAAATATTATGGCTATGGTAGAAGACATTTGCCCATGGTACCATGCAGTTGGTAAATCAGGAACCATATGGTTCTGAAGGGAACTTAATAATCCCATAGCCAGTTAAACCCAATGCTAGTTTAATGTCAGAGAAACTCGTAGACCACTGAGGTGAGAAAGGCTATACTCAAAGGACAAAATGATTTATCATGTTAAGGAGGCAAAAGTAATCTGGAAAGCAAATTGCTCATCCTAATTCAGTTTCTTCGTGTTCTTCATGTCATATATTCTCTATCCTGCTTGTCATTTATCATGTAGGCAACACCTGGAAATTACTCAATTTTAA
>NW_026340409.1:0-250 GCF_001194135.2 Octopus bimaculoides | reverse complement strand
TATTGAAAGGTTATGTCTATGAATTCAAATCTAATGCAGGATCTGGTCCAAGATCTGGCCAGTGAGGATGGAACTTCTACACTACGCAACTTGCTCAGTACTAGGAAAAAAGTTTTAATGCTAAATTTTCTTGCAAGTTCTAGTATCTTCCTGACACATATCTCTGCATATCTTCTCTATCTACAGAGTTGGAGGCCATTTATATACATAAAGTAAATTATATATATAGGAGTATATATGTATATACACA
>NW_026340408.1:0-1220 GCF_001194135.2 Octopus bimaculoides | reverse complement strand
GCATGGCCGCACTCTAAGCTGAAACTATAAAAGATATATATATATATATTTGTTTACATGTTTATGCGACCAGATAACATCGTAAAGTTTGTATACATATAAAATTAATGCAATAAAGCATAAACTATCTATTTATTAGAAATATCTATAAACTTATGGTTGCTGTAAATTACCAATTAATTTAAGCAACTTTCGGATGAGATTAATTTAACGTCACTATTTGAAGAATTATACATATTTAATTAAGTAGACGATAATGAACTGTGTTTTTGACGGTGTTGTATCTCCGTCGTTCGATGATGAGATACGAGACTTTCAATGAACTGAAAAACCTGTTTCTGACTTATCGTGTATACGTGTCTTTGGAATTGTGCCTGTCTATTAAAGTAATGCTCAGGAAAAAGTAGTGTAGCAGAGAGTGTGTGGGAAGATTGTAACTTTTGAATTAACGGAACAACCCACCCGACAGGCGTCTAGCAAAGCTGGCACTCTCTCGGTTATGACGATGGGTGTTTCAGTTGATCCAATCAACTGAGCAGCCAACTTGTGAAATTAACGTGCATGTTGCTGAGCATTCCAAAGGCACACGTACTCTTCAATAGCTCTCAGGGAGATTCATTGTAATATAACATGTGGCGAGGCTGGCCATTTGAATTAGAGGTACAACATATTTTTGTCAACTGAGTGGACTGTAGCAACGTGAAATAAAGTGCCTGGTAACGCGACACCAGGAATCGAACTCACGACCAAACGATCGTGAGCCGAACATCCCAACCAGTAAGCCACGCGCATTCACCGACGACTGGATGATTAGTCAGTTCAGTTTAATTTCATATGGGTCGTCGTCGTTATGATGGGTTTAGCTTCAACCAGGGTTCATATGACCCTCAGAATCCACATAAGTTTTCTACAATTAATGTTTATATTCCTACAATAGACAAAATATAACAATGTTTTATATAATTCCTAATCATATTTGATTATAAAGATATAATAGGACTTTTTAAAGCATTGGATGGTTATGAGGGTCCAGCCGAGTAAAAGAGGGGTCAAAGGGGTCCCTAGGAGAAAATTGGCTGAGAACTGCTGATTTAGAAGATCCACACCGAGTTAGTATGATCAACAGCATTCTAGCTATAATTATCTCTTTGTTTTTAGACATAGAATATCTATTGTTGGCACTCCGTCGCTTACGACGTCGAAGGTTCCAGTTGATCCGA
>NW_026340407.1:0-621 GCF_001194135.2 Octopus bimaculoides | reverse complement strand
GCAGGTACTATATTTACCAATATATTACGATATTAAATGATAAAGGGTCAAGAAATCCATACGTTACGAATTTGAAGGGGACTTTGCATTTATTTCTCATATCTCTAGTTACAGGTATAAATAAATTTCTGCGATTGCATTCATACTATTTTGTATAAGGGAGCGCAATAAACCTTGAGAGATATAAAACATACCCCGAATATGATTCAAATGATCTCCCATACAATTATTGTTTAGTCATTGCTTCTGTATATTTGCATTAAATGGAAGACTGTATGTACATATACTTACTAGCAGCAGAAATAAAATTAATACCAACAGGCAAACATTATATCTAACAGAATGTAGATGTGTTTTTCTAAAATGCCGAATACTACGATATTTACTTTGAGATGATCTCATATGACTGCATAACAAATATTGGCAAACACGAATACATTGCCTTTATTAAAACGGTCTTGTACTGAAATTGTTCCTTTGCACTGTTAGATTGGGAAAACTGTTAAATTTGGTTGGGGATTCTTTGTACATCTGTCTATGCGTTCACTCAATGTATCTGTGTATAATCTGGGAAATGGATCTATTCCTTATACATACATACATACATACATACATACATAC
>NW_026340406.1:0-420 GCF_001194135.2 Octopus bimaculoides | reverse complement strand
GTATTAAGGATGACAGTATATTCGTTCCGAACCATTTCGCTTAACCTTTTTCTGTTTCCTTTTTTTGTTCCTTCTCTGACAGCCATATTTGGCGATTACTCCAGCGTGTATATATATATAAATATATATAAATAACGAAATCTAAACTTAAATTCGGGTAAATTTATATGTTTATTTTTTTAAAGTATATATCGCTTGATTCGTTTTAGCAATGTTCAATTGTTTATACATACCTATTTACACATATGCAAAAGTACATACATGCATACTCACCTATGAACATGCACAAACACACACACGCACACACACACACACACTCATACACTCACACACATATACAAATATATGCTAACATAATATAGGCGCCGGAGTGGCTGTGTGGTAAGAAGTTTGCTTCCCAACCACGTGGTTCCGGGTTCA
>NW_026340405.1:0-250 GCF_001194135.2 Octopus bimaculoides | reverse complement strand
TTACGCTCTGATGTTTCGAAGAAGACCTGACATTCACTCCGCTAATCCAACATGGACAGGTTTTTTTCTCTGAATTTGAGCATCAAATATATACATCATATGAATGCATCTCGTACATCCGATGCAAACTCTTAAAGTTCAGATAATCATTCATTCCTTTGTCATCTCATTTTCATATTACTATAATCTTCTAATACTTCGTCCTGAAGTATATGTGTATTGAGTTCTACAGCAAGTTAATAGTCTTGCA
>NW_026340404.1:0-464 GCF_001194135.2 Octopus bimaculoides | reverse complement strand
CCATGACCAGATGCCCTTCCTGGTGCCAGCTACTCCACAGAGTATACTGGATACTTTTTACATGGCACCAGCACCCACATCAATGCTCTTTATGTGACACCTTGGTTTTAGGATCTCAATTCTGTTGTGCTGGGCAGAGGTTTATAAATGCGAGCCCTGTGTCACTAAGAAGTTTGGTTTTCAGCCAGATGGCATCAAGTTCAGGCTAACTGTGCAGCACCTTGGGCAAGTGTTTTCTGTTCGTTGTCGGTGAATTTGCTAACACAAACCATGTGAAGTTTATTGTGTATGTTGTGTACAAATGTGAGTATATCAATGTGTATATTTATGTCCTGCACTCACATTAAAAAGTGTTGCGTTACAGTGAAGTTTGTTATCATTCTCAGTCAATGTATTTATCCACAAGTTCAGCATTTTTGAAAATGTGCAAAATAAAATCATTTCTTTGAAAAACATGTAATATA
>NW_026340403.1:0-492 GCF_001194135.2 Octopus bimaculoides | reverse complement strand
TGTAAAAATGACATCAAGGATTTCATCTACTACATTCCCTGATTTTAGTGATGTGTGTGTGTGTGTGTTTGTGTGTGTGTGCGTGCGAGCGTGCGTGCGTGTGTGTTTGTGTTTGTGTGTAAATAAAGTACAATGTTTCGGCGCATAAACTGTGTTACTAGGAAAATATTCCATTTGCAGAGACTGAAATATAACCGTTATAGGTTGGGAAATAAATTAGAGGATATTGAATTTAATCAGATTCTATACACTCACCACAGCAAAGTCCCTTCAGGGAGTAGTCTGGTGTCGATTCATACATTAAGCTGATTTCCTAATATATTTTTGGCAAAAATTAACACTTATACATATGCATACACACACATATACATAAATGATTATATATATACATATATGCAAGCGTTTTTTTTATCATATGCATTATAAGTATATGTACGCTCACAGATATATGTATGCATGTATATATATATATATATATATATATATATATAT
>NW_026340402.1:0-360 GCF_001194135.2 Octopus bimaculoides | reverse complement strand
AGTTATCTCTATTTCCAGGTCTTTGTATTTTTATTATTATTATTATTATTTTTATTAGTCCACTCCCCACAAATGTGCGGCCTTGTGCCTCCAGTAGAAATTATTATTATTATTATTATTATTATTATTATTATTATTATTATTATTATTATTATAATTATTGTTATTATTATTATTATTATTATTATTATTATTATTATTATTATTATTATTATTATTATTATTATGTGCTTGACCTTTGCTTTGTATTTGTACAAGTTGATTCCAAGTCTCACCCAGAGACTTCAAGAGACAACAACCTAGAAGTTCTTGTTGGTGTTATGCCTAGGGTGTCATATATTTGGTTTTGAACATGGTATT
>NW_026340401.1:0-572 GCF_001194135.2 Octopus bimaculoides | reverse complement strand
AGTTTTAAAAAATGTTTATTATTTATAATTGAATAGAAAAGGATAAATATGCTTTTTTTTCAATGATACCCATTTGGGACTTCGAATAATTGATCATAATTCCCAAAATAATTCCCGTATGAAGAAAATTTAAATACTGTATATTAGTTTAACTCGTAAGACACCTGTAAAGCTAGAAAATATGTATAAAAAATTTGGCAGTTAATGGATTAAACATAGGTATGACGGATTAAACCAGATTTGCGGCTAATCGACGGCTTATAACAGTAAAGCTATTTACGTTTATATTTAGCAAGAAAGGTAATTGTCGCGAATATTCTCCGTTTATAGTATGTTGTTTTATTCTTTCGTTTTATGGGTTTTTTTTTTTAATTGGTTCAGTCTATGAAATTCATCCACATGGCTTTGATCAGCCTGAGTCTATGGTGGGAGACACTTGCCCAAGGGGCCGCACAGTGGGATTGAACCCGGAACCATGTGGTCGAGACGCTAACTACTGACAACACTCCCACGCCAGTGCTTAATATATATGTGTGTGTGTGTGTATATATATATACATATATATATATATA
>NW_026340400.1:0-201 GCF_001194135.2 Octopus bimaculoides | reverse complement strand
ACGAATGAGTGTGGAGGTGTCGGGTTGTGGGTTGGGGCGTTGGTCTATATCATCATCATTGAAGTCAATTTTCCATGGCTGGATGCCTTTCTTAATGCCACTCACTTCACAGAGTGTAGTGGGTGCCTTTTATGTGGCACCAGCATATATGTATATATATTCATCATCGTTTAACGTCCGCTTTCCATGCTAGCATGGGTT
>NW_026340399.1:0-208 GCF_001194135.2 Octopus bimaculoides | reverse complement strand
ATATATATATATATATGTATATATATATGCATACACACACGTTGTTACTGCAGGTTTTTCTGTCATCTGTATACGATGAGTGTGTATGTGTGTATGCCTGTGTGTTTGTATGTATGTATGTATGTGTGTGTGTGTGTATGTGTATGTGTATATATGTATGTGTGTATGAAATTTGGTGGTGCACATGTGCTGGTAGATATATATATAT
>NW_026340398.1:0-230 GCF_001194135.2 Octopus bimaculoides | reverse complement strand
AAGCCACGTGCCTCCACACACATACACAAATAGAAAAGGTGAAGTTTCCATCTCAAGTTATACCGATTCATAAGGGCCAGTTTTCTGGTTTCGTAGCACATATATTCCTCACCTGGATGGGACGCCAGTCCATCACATGATTACTCATTTTTGCCAGCTGAGTGTGGCAATGTGAGATGAAGTGTTTTGTTCAAGAACACAGTCCAGGAATTGAAATCCCAATCTTACAA
>NW_026340397.1:0-330 GCF_001194135.2 Octopus bimaculoides | reverse complement strand
TATGTATGTATGTGTGTGTGTGTGTGTGTGTGTGTGTGTGTATGTACGTACGTACACATGCATGTATATGTGTATGTATGTATTTATGCATGTATGCATGTGTGTATGTATGTGTGTATGTACGTATGTATGTATGTACATACGTATGTATGCATGCATGTATGAATGTAAGCATTCATGTATGTATGCATGTATGTATGAATGTATTCATGTATATGTGTATGTGTATGTATGCATGCATGTATGTACGTACGTCTGTGTGTATGTGTGTGTGTGTGTAAGTACATATGTGTATGTGTGTGTGTGTGTGTGTGTGTGTGTGTGTGTGTG
>NW_026340396.1:0-1102 GCF_001194135.2 Octopus bimaculoides | reverse complement strand
AAAAAAAAAAAAAAAAGACAATCTCGTTTTTAAATGGCATGTCAATTCTGGAGAATTATTGATTCTCAAGATTATCTCCCTTCTCTCAAAGTGAATATTCTCTCAATAAATGAAGGACATATTTTGCTCCAGATGTATTTATTAGAAGAAACAGCAAGGTTTCTTACTCTAACATTTTGTATAGTTCAACCTACACAAATAACTGTGTGATAAACAAAATAGTAATTTTGAAAAAAGTATCTACAAAACTAGTTTTCAACCATCGAATGATTATAAGGAATCCACCAGAATACAATTGTAAAGCAAGGGGTCTATAGTTTAAAAAAATGGTTGAAAACCATTTGTTACGCCGATCAAATTGATCCCAGTCCATATTTAGTCTTGTACTTCTATCGGTCGAGCCCTTTCTAAGCTACTAATAGCCAAATCTATAAATCTAAATAGACCTACATATCTATGGCTTTTTATCTTTATAAACACACATCGCGAGATACCACCATTCGCCTCTTTTCTTAAGGGCGTACGTCACTCCAATCCCACAATTCCCGTTAAGCTCCACAATCCATTTAACCTATCACACACACACACACATATAAAAGGTCATGGCCATGCTGTAGCATCACTTATAACCTACGCAACCGTTTTTTTCTTCCTTCCTTCCTTTCATTTCTCCATTTGTTTATTTGTTTGTTTTTAATGAGCCCCTCATCCCTCCCCCTCCCCTCAAAACAGCTGAGTAACTCTCTTCATCGTTTCGTGCGGATTTTTTTTCTTTTTCTCTCCCCCTCACCTCCTCCTCTTCCTCCATCACCAGCAGCATCACTGATATTCTCGCTCAGCCTCTGCTGACGTCAATCGAGGCCGTTCCTTCATCACAGAGGAAATGGTTTTGGTCAATTAGTGGTGGCTGGCATCATGCCAGGTGAAATCATCTTCCCTTCTTCTTCGCTCACCCTCTTTCTCTCATCTTCTAACACACACACAAACACAAAATATGTATTTACGGGTATGTGTGAGTGTAGTATATATACATACACAAATATACACGCATCTATTATATACGTATATATATATATATATATATATATATATATATATATAT
>NW_026340395.1:0-352 GCF_001194135.2 Octopus bimaculoides | reverse complement strand
TATTATTAATTATTGTTAATTATTTAGTATTATTATTATTATTATTATTAATTACTATTATTAATTATTGTTAATTATTTAGTATTATTATTATTATTATTATTATCATTATTATTAATCATTCATTATTATTATTAATAATTATTATTAATCATTCATTATTATTATTAATAATTATTATTATTTCGTATTATTATTATTATTTATTTTTATTATTTATTATTATTGATTATTACTATTTTTATTGTTTATTATTATTTATTATCAATATTATTTATTATTTATGATTATTATTATCATTCTTATTTATTTTTATTGATTCTTATTTATTATTAATATCATTATTTATTTT
>NW_026340394.1:0-304 GCF_001194135.2 Octopus bimaculoides | reverse complement strand
AGAATAAAAGAATAAATCAAATGTGCAGATCGTTCGACAAAAGCTGAACACGCATACGTCGTCTTCAACGGAAGAGGCCATCATGATAGACGACAATAAAGATTGACTGACTTCTTGCGTAGGAAAGAACGCGGCTTCTGATCCATAGCAGAACAGAGATGCTAAAATATGTCAGCATCTGTTTCATTAGTATTTGGTGTGAGCTTTTACTTGTTTCCATCATTGAACCGCAGTCATGCCGAAGCATTGCTTTTAACGGTTTAGTCGAGCAAATCGACCCCGGTACTGATTTTTTTTTTTTTTT
>NW_026340393.1:0-942 GCF_001194135.2 Octopus bimaculoides | reverse complement strand
ATAAATAGATAGACAAACATAGATTGATAAACAGATTGATGGATAGACAAACACATAGATAGATAGATAGAATAGATAGAATAGATAGATAGATAAATTCTTCCAGTATTTTACGGTGATTTGCAAGAATTGACACTAATCTGCTTGAATGGCTCGCTCGGTTTTGTCGACCATTTTTTTTCTGTTTTAATTCTATTTATATTTACTAAGAACCATTTTTGTCTCTTTTACCGTATTTTAAAATTTTTTATATCAATGAGTCTCGTGAATCTCTCTTGGACTTCTTTCCAAACCATTTACATTTCCAGCCACGGGACCTCACTTTCACTTTCATTTTTGATCTCTCTCTCTCTCTCTCTCTCTCTCCCTTTCTCTTTCGTACTCTTTTTCTGCATTCTTTTCCTTTATTTCTCTCCCTCTCTCTCTGTCATTACCTCTCTCTCTCTCTCTCTCTCTCTCTCTCTCTCTCTCTCTCTCTCTCTCTCTCTCTCTCTCTCTCTCTCTCTCTCTCTCTCTCTCTCTCTCTCGTTGTACGAATCGACATTCTTTGTTCATATTTCTCTGCATGCTTTACCTTCATTTCTCTCTGCTTCTCTCTCTCTCTTTCCCTCTCTTTCACCTTTTCTGCTTGCTCTTACTTTCTTTTCTCTCCCTCACTCTCTTTTTCTGCTTTCTCTCACTTTATTCTTCTCTCTCTCTCTCTCCAACTACTCCCCCATTCGCTCTTTCTCCGACTTCCTCGCTTTCGTGTGCACGCCTGTTTTCTTCCTCTCTTTGCACAGACTGCATCAACGAACGCAAAGCTTTTAAGGATTATCGGACTTGATCATAATGGAGGAAACATCGAAAGACCACTTTTGGTCTTGAAAGCCTTTAAAAGCCCACGGAACGAGAATAGCGTGTAAGCAAACAGATCCTGGCTACGTTTTACTTTTCTTCCAG
>NW_026340392.1:0-214 GCF_001194135.2 Octopus bimaculoides | reverse complement strand
ATATATAAATATCTATGTATATGTTTGTGCATGAATAGGCATTTCTCTGTGTTGGCACACAAACACAAATTTGTGTACATGAATAAATGTATTTAAGTCTTTCTCCCTCCCTCTCCGTCTTTTTCTCTCTCAACCCCTCTCTTTCATACAATCTCCTTTTCAGCTACTCTTCTTTCTTTCTTTCTTTCTTTCTTTCTTTCTTTCTTTCTTTCTT
>NW_026340391.1:0-203 GCF_001194135.2 Octopus bimaculoides | reverse complement strand
TGTCAAATGTAATGCTTATTTATTCACATTGTTTTGAATTAATTGTACATTAACATGTAGCTTTGAGATTTTAATGATGTGATTGTTTACGTTCAGAATGACATTGAAGGAGATTAGTTAGAAGCCCGATCTGGCCAGTTTCACATAAAATAGGTTAAATATTTTGGCCTGATACAGCAGGCTCGAATGCCTAAGGGTTAATG
>NW_026340390.1:0-522 GCF_001194135.2 Octopus bimaculoides | reverse complement strand
TTGTACAGGATCAACTTATTCATAAAGCATGGATATAAAACAGCATATTACACATCAGTGATTTATTCAATATAGTATAAATAAACATCTTTTTAATTAATTGATATTTATTGATTCAACAAATGGCAAACTACTACATGTATATCCATAACCATGTTTTACATGATAGTGTACTGAGCCACACATAAAACATGGATGTTAAACAGTTAGAATTCACAAGAAATTCAACATAAATTCATTTTAATCAGATATAGAATACTATATTGCCCTTCATTGAATTATTCAATACAGTACCTATTGAGTCATTGATGACAAACTTGAGCACTTTTTACATATAGCTGCAGACAAGTAACTAATACACCTTATACAGAGTCACACTGGAATAATACCAAAGTGATGAGACAGCATGCCACAAAATGATTTAAATACAACAAAAATAAATATTAGAACTTTTCAGTACCCAACTCAATAACTTGAATAATTATAAAACATACTTAGGTCAAACACAAATGTGAATCATAT
>NW_026340389.1:195-353 GCF_001194135.2 Octopus bimaculoides | reverse complement strand
GACAAACACAGACACACAAACATACACACACACACACACATATACATATACATACATACGACGAGCTTCTTTCAGTTTCCGTCTATCAAATCCACTCACAAGGCTTTGGTCGGCCCTAGGCTATAGTAGAAGACACTTGCCCAAGGTGCCACATAGTG
>NW_026340389.1:0-185 GCF_001194135.2 Octopus bimaculoides | reverse complement strand
CTAGGCTATAGTAGAAGACACTTGCCCAAGGTGCCACATAGTGGGACTGAACCCGGAACCATGTGGTTGGTAAGCAAGCTACTTACCACAAAGCCACTCCTGCTCCTACTGCATAGGATTAACATTTTCCTTAAGAGCAGGACATGGCAACGAGTTAGAATTCCATAGACCGCCTTTGAGACATG
>NW_026340388.1:0-435 GCF_001194135.2 Octopus bimaculoides | reverse complement strand
TTATTTATGATTATTATTATTAATTATTATTATTTATTATTATTATTATTTATTATCTATTATTATTATTATTATTAATATTATTATTATTATTATTATTTATTATTATTATTATTAGCATGGTGACGTCCAAGAAAAGGAAAATGGAGATTTTACTGACAGTGCAGAGGTCGCAGACACCAAAGATTGCTACAAAGATGACAGTTTCTCTGCAAGACTCCTCAAAGCCGGAAGTTCCGTGAATGCTGTCAATAATGAGACAGGTAATCTTCATGTCACTGTATGTTGCTAAACGCTACTGTTAATACGGAGGCAGGTAACCTTTTGCTTATGCTGTAAATCAGTGGTTCTCAACCATTTCTTATCTATGGACCCCCTTTGATTACTATTTTATTCTGGTGGACCCCCATAGCCATTCGTTGTTTAAAAACTAGT
>NW_026340387.1:0-497 GCF_001194135.2 Octopus bimaculoides | reverse complement strand
CTCTCTCTCTCTCTCTCTCTCTCTCTCTCTCTCTCCGTCTCTCTGTTTTTCTCGTTCTCCCTTTTCGACAATTTTAAACGACTCTTCAGAGATAAATTTATTATTGGTGTATCCCCGAATGTCTTGCATGTTCTGTTTATTAGTTAATGTTCATCTTTATTTTATCATTTTGTGCAGCTTACTTTATAAATAAAATATGTTTAATTAACATTCCAACGGCTATATCCCACTGAATAATATAACTTAATGTAAGGCTAATTTACTTTATTCATTTATCTCTATATTTTTCTTCCTTCCCAAATGACATTCGTTTATTGGTGTATAGTTCCCTTACTTTATAGGTGTTAATATGAATCTATGTCTGTGCATTATGCCGATATCCATATATATATTTGTCTATGCATATATATATGTATGTTTGTATATGTATAAATATATATATTTATATATATATATGTATGTATATATGTATATGTATATGTGTATATATATATATA
>NW_026340386.1:0-394 GCF_001194135.2 Octopus bimaculoides | reverse complement strand
ATATATATATATATATATATACATAAATAAATGAACACAGATAGATATATAGACACATATGTACATACACACATTTGAGTGTAAGAGTGTATACATCTATATATGTATGTATATATGCATGTATGAATGTAAGTATGTATGTACATGTACATCTCCCTACATGTGTCAGCACACATGTACACGCATTGTTTACTCTTTTAATTTACACTTCTCCCAACAACAAAATTCATCACAGGTGTCTTTTTTAAACCAATAACTCCTGACATTATATACAATCTACTTCCATGTACCACGCCGCCACCCACACAACCACCGAGCCACAGCAAACCAATAACCGGCCCTTCCTCCCCTCATACCCCCCCCCACACACATTGATTACAATGTTGTTATATTT
>NW_026340385.1:0-450 GCF_001194135.2 Octopus bimaculoides | reverse complement strand
GATATAGCACAGTTGAAGGGTATATTTAACCAGATAGAATTTTTATTTTTATTTTTATTTTTTATTTTTATAAATACATATATATGTATATATATATATGAATATATAGTCTTTTGTATTTTTTCTTTTATTTGTTTCAGTGATGCACGGCCTTTTATTCCAAGAAATCGACCCGGAACTTACACTTTGTAAGCCTGGCACTTATTCTATCAGTCTCTTTTGTCCAACTGCTAAGGTTACGGGACGTAAGCACAGCAATATCATCAGTTGTCAGGCGATAGAAAGATGGGAGGGGAGAAACATGGACACACAGGTACACAGACATAGATATATACATACAAATACGACGGCGTATTTGAGTTTCCTTCTATCAAATCCACTCACAAGTATTTGGTCGACAGATTGGCAAGCAAGCTTCATACCGCACAGTCACGCCTGTGCCTATATATA
>NW_026340384.1:0-234 GCF_001194135.2 Octopus bimaculoides | reverse complement strand
AAATGTAATTATTAATTGGAGTAGTTACTGTACATTTATAGACTACATTATGGGTTAAAAAACGGCCAGGTACCGGACAGTGGGCTTTAATTCTACAATTGCAATCAAGGGGATTATTAGCTATATATATATATTGCTATGTTGATTGTTGATACAAGTATCTAAATTGGTTATATCAATATTATTGGTTGTATTACTGGATATGCAATTGATATTGTTTGAGCTAGGAAGATT
>NW_026340383.1:0-480 GCF_001194135.2 Octopus bimaculoides | reverse complement strand
ATATACAAAAAAAATTAATAAACTTGATAGTTTATCATGGTTGAAAAACGAAATACTGTGTTCTTGCTAATATGTAAAGCCATGTATCTAACAGAATTACGCGGCTCAAATTAGCGGGTATTGAAGCAATGAATTTGTGGGTATTTGATGGATTAAATATGAGACTGATGAAAGAGCGATAACTCTTGAAATATGCATATACACATTGCGGATTTTCCCAATATCATTGTTTACAAAGACATATTCATATACGAAAGCTGTAACTTTCAATGCTGGATCTGACTTCTATACAAAATCTGTAGAGATAAACTTAAAAATGAAAACATGGCACTGCTAACACCAAGGTAAGGCTCAATTTTGACTTGTAAACATTTAATGTACTTGGTCGAATATTACGGTTGCAAAACGAAATACTGTATTTTTGCTAGCAACTAATATGTATGTATGTATGTATGTATGTATGTATGTATGTATGTATGT
>NW_026340382.1:0-245 GCF_001194135.2 Octopus bimaculoides | reverse complement strand
AGGATGTCTGGACAGGATGTCTGGACAGGATGTCTGGACAGGATGTCTGGTATAGGAACACATGATGACAGTGATGATGATGACAATGATGATGATGATGATGACAACGATGATGCTCACAATGATGATGATGATGACAATGACGATAATGACAATGATGATGATGATGACAACAACAGTGACATCGATGACAGCGATGATGATGATGATTACAGCAACGATGGTGACGACGATGACGATTATGA
>NW_026340381.1:0-447 GCF_001194135.2 Octopus bimaculoides | reverse complement strand
ATATATATATATATATGCTGTATCTGGTGTATGGATATTTGTGTATGTGTGTATGTATGTGTTTTCTGAGTTTCTGTGTTTGTGGTTCCATCTACTGGGCAACGCCAATAAGAAATATAGTGGTTTATGTATGTTTATGAAATTAAAGTTCTTTGTTCAGATTTGGTTTGTGCTTCCAGATTATTCAGATCAGCTCAGCGTACAATGTTGAACGTAGTAATAACCCCCTACGAACAGACAGACACAAACATGCACGCATACACGCAGACGCACAAACACGCACAAACCCGCACACCGACACATATCCGTACACACGCATGTACAAACACACATAAATATATGTAATATGTAAATATAAAACATATATAAATCTCTATATGTAAATACATTCATATTAACCTAGATAGACGTTTGGGTATATACATACACGTAGACATACATATATAT
>NW_026340378.1:0-223 GCF_001194135.2 Octopus bimaculoides | reverse complement strand
ATATACATAATTATTGTATTTGTTTTTGTTATGCTATTTATCAGTGCTGTTAATGTCATTTATGATGTTGTTGTTGTTATTGTTGTTCTTGCTTGTACTTCGTTTCTCTCAGAATTCCATTCTTCTTCTCATTTTCTTTCTTCAGATTTTCCAAGTTGAATAAATTTTCGTTTAACATCCATCATCATCTCCAACATCATCATCATCTCCAACATCATCATCA
>NW_026340377.1:0-279 GCF_001194135.2 Octopus bimaculoides | reverse complement strand
TCTTGCTTTGTGGTAAAAGTTCCAGCTCTCGGTGCACTGGGTTCGAATGACACTCAAGTCGACTTTGCCTTTCATCCTTTCACGCTGATAAATAACGTCTTTTCCTGTACTTGGTTCGACTGTTTTCCGTCTCTAACTCTCTCTTCCTTCCGTCCCTCTATCTAGTTCAGATTGAAATAACCCATGCTCTGACCATGAAATCGGAATGTGCTACACCAGGCCAAACATTTTCTAGACATAACACATTCTTAGAGCTCCTCAATGGTTCCATCAAATAAT
>NW_026340376.1:0-440 GCF_001194135.2 Octopus bimaculoides | reverse complement strand
ATCACCATCATTATTACCACCTACACTACTGCCATCACCACCACCACCACCACCACCGCCGCCGCCGCCACTGCCTCAGCCAAATTCTTTAACCCCCCCCCCCACCACAGATTCGTCCCTGCAACAGCATCACATGAGAATTACTAATCCAGGTGAGTAACCCCTACTTAGAGGCTGTTGTTAGGGGATTACTAAGCCTTGTAGAGGTGAGGGGGCGGTTTACTGTTGTTGTTTTTTGCCCCAGGACAGACTCTGATCAGAGGTGTTACAAATGTGACTGAGGCCCAGGTGTTGCTGTGTGGTAAGAAGCTGGCTCCCCAACCACGTGGGTCCAGATTCAGTCCCACTGCATGGGACCTTGGGCAGGTGTCTTCTACTATAGCCTTGGAACAACCAAAGCCTTGTGAGTGGATATGGTAGACGGAAACTGAAAGAAGCCC
>NW_026340375.1:0-542 GCF_001194135.2 Octopus bimaculoides | reverse complement strand
TATATATATATGTGTGTGTGTATATGTGTAATTTTGCGTGTGTTTATGTCTTACATATATGGGCGTCTATATGTATGTAACTATGCGCATGCATCTGTGTATTTTGATGTATATATGTATATTATATATGGTCTAGTATGGGTATATGCTTTTGTAAAATATTTATCTAAATCAGCGTGAAAAATTTAAGTTTAATTTTAATATATTGACTTATATTTCGTATATAATTATTTAAAATATGTATTTCCAATCTACTCTTCAATTTAAGTTTTTCTTCGATTTTACAATGGGATTAATCTATATTGAAGTCATTAATTTTGTTCATTGCGTGTTTAAGACCGTTAATTGATAGGACCAATGAAACAAATCCATTTTGAAAGGTGTATACTTTAACTACTTTTGATCATATCGTCATTTCTGTTCTATTCTAACAAAACTGTCCGACGAATGGTAACGTGAAACTGTAAGTAACAGCTTGGGTTATATTTCTTTTGCTTTTAAATGAAGTATAAATATATATATATATATATATATATATATAT
>NW_026340374.1:0-413 GCF_001194135.2 Octopus bimaculoides | reverse complement strand
AATGTCAATGAGAGTTTTGTTGTAGACTTCATTGCTGATACCCTCCATGTTAGGATAGAGCCGTTGGGCTTGCTGTTGAAAGTCTTCAGCCAGGTTGTCCCTGTACTTGAGCCATAGAGTTGCAGGATCACACAGTTCCTATGTTTGTAGTAATACTGCAAATAGTGCCCTGAGACGTTTAGGTGATTGTGATAAAGCAGCCTCTCTCAAAGTTGCATCCCATTGTGCACCATCTTCCAAAAGTCCTTGTTGATAGCAGGCTTCTCTGTATGTTGTGCAGACATATCCATGAACGGTTTTTAGGGCCTGGAAACACGTGGGGCCTCTAACCTCATGCAGTAGTAGGCGGAGGTAGAAGCACTGTTGTTGAGTGGGATGTACTGTGTATACTCGGCCAAGGCAAGTGTCAAACT
>NW_026340373.1:0-470 GCF_001194135.2 Octopus bimaculoides | reverse complement strand
TCATCATCATCATCATCTCATTATTATTATTATTATTATTATTATTATTAGTATTATTATTAGTAACTTTTAATCTGCATGTTTGTATGGTTGTTACAATCACCTGCCGCGACACACCCAGTGTCCTTGGGCGAGTGAAGGATAAGAGCTGCTACTGAAAACTTGGGGAGGGAAAGTGGTAGGGGCAGTAGCGAATTATTTTCATGCAATACAACACAGACGTTTAAATGGATAGGTTCTTTTAGGGATGGGAGCAGTACTTGTCAGCACTATCTTTTGGATTTCTCTGAACTATGGTTCTCCTGGGATCGTATCTAGTTATTTCTGACATCCATTTATTTTATCATACCTAGGGCACCTACAATTACAGGAATAGGTCTCACTTTTAGATGCCACATCTTTTGTATTTCAATTTCCAGGTCCTTATTTATTTATTTAATTTTTAAAATTGTTTGTTATTATTATTATTA
>NW_026340372.1:0-946 GCF_001194135.2 Octopus bimaculoides | reverse complement strand
TTGGCATATACGACATAATGGGGAGCTGCCGTTCTTTAATATGTCGGCCTAGTAGTTCTTATTATTATTATTATTATTATTATTATTACTGTTCAGTAGTTTTATTTTTATAACGTGCTTTCACTTCACTACCGAGCGCAGCTCTGTGCGCCTTGGGTATGTGCTGTGGTTTGCTATGATGCTCTTATGGTTACTGTATTGAAAGTGTTTTGCGTAGGATGTGTGCAGTGCCCAATAGTGCAATTTTCTGTATGTTATATATATTTGCAAGTCCTGGTGTTTTTGCGATGTATTTGTCTGAATATTTTTTATTATACCAAAGGCACCTCCTATGATAGGAATTGTTTCTGTTTTTAGATTCCTCATTTGAGTTACTTCTATTTCCAGGTCTTTGTATTTTGAAAGATTTTCCATTTCTTTTAGGGAAACGTTGTCATCTGCTGGTATTGATGCATCAATTAGGAAGCATTTTTTTCCTATTATTATTATTATTATTTCTAAATCTCTCTAAAGGAGACTACGGGAGCAGTATTGGGTATTAATAGTTATCGTCAAGCTAACATGGCAGTCCAGAAAAATAGGACGAATGCTGCCGTTGATTAGCACCAAGAGGCCATCGCCTCTAGCTTACTATGTGACACACAAACCTGTGTCCATTACAACAATGACCTTCGAACGATGACATCCCCTGTTCGAAGGCTGTAATGGACACAGGTTCGTGTGTCACATAACTAGCTAGAGGCGATGGCCTCTTGTAGCTAATCAACGGCAGCATTTGTCATATTTTTCTGGACTGCCATGTTAGTTTGGCGATAGCTATTAATATATATATATATATGTATGTGTATATATATATTTATATATAGTCGACGGGCTTCTTTCAGTTTCCGTCTTCTAAATCCACTCACATGGCTTTGGTCAGCCCGAGGCTATAGTAGAAAACACT
>NW_026340371.1:0-731 GCF_001194135.2 Octopus bimaculoides | reverse complement strand
GCACATTTAGAAGCGTCCTGTATTATTTTTCTTGTAGAGAAATTCTCAAAGTGTTCACTTAAAGGAATTTATCTGTATTGCGGGAACTAGATCTGCTCTTTATGTAGAGTTGTTCCCGTCTCAAAATCATACTCTTCTGTCCAATATAGTGTTGTCCACAACCCGAGCAGGTTGTTACATATGTTAGGTTTTCAGAGGTATAAGTAAAACCGGTCTTAATTGTGTACCTCTCTCCTTGTTTGAAAAGGAAATCCGAGCCTTCAGTTAGGTTGGGCCATGTTCTACAGATTTGGCGTCCACATCTTTTTAATCTTTGGTTAAACTAGTTTTCGAATTTTTGTGTATACATATATTTTCCTCCCCTACGAAAAGCTGAAAAGTTATCTCCCCTGCCCACAATACTAACGATAACAATTACATCCCCTTAGTTTCGTACACGTTGAATTATTCACTCATAAATTTTCACATACAACACGGACCAAAACATTTCTTCTTAAATTATGTAAGTAAAGAAATTTTAATGTCATGAATAGCGAAATCAAAACCGGTCGACAAACACAATCCAAGATATATTACAAATTATATTAAAACTATATAAAATGTGTGCATTTTCCTTCTTTAAGTTCTCATGTATATTACAACTCGCCACGTGGGGATAATCGAAATTCTTCCCTTTCTGTTTATATAATAATAATAATAATAATAATAATAATATATATATATATATATAT
>NW_026340370.1:0-223 GCF_001194135.2 Octopus bimaculoides | reverse complement strand
GGTAGACGGAAACTGAAAGAAGCCCGTCATATATGTGTATATATATATATGTATGTATTTATGTATCTATGTTTCTCCCTCTCCCCACCATCGCCTAGCGGTTCGACAAAACAGACCGGTAGAATGGGCAGATTTTTCGGACTAAGATTTTTCGGTGCTCAATCAAGAAAGGCGGCTGTCATATATATATACATATGGAGAGAAAGAGAGAGAGAGAGAGAGA
>NW_026340369.1:0-314 GCF_001194135.2 Octopus bimaculoides | reverse complement strand
TCAGTTTATTTCAAGATTTCTTGCCAATAGAGAAAGAACTGGTTTCTAACATAGATCCAAGGCTCCTTCATTGGAACTTCAACAACAACAGGGCATTATGTATGTATGTATGTATGTATGTATGTATGCATGTATGTATGTATGTATGTATTATACATGTATGTATTATACATGTATGTATGTGCAGATTTGTATGCTTTATGTATGCATTACAATGCATATAGTTACATACCTAGACATGTTCATATATATTAAAATGATTATCTTCTGGAAAATTTTACAGATTTTTACAGTTCCAGTGATGGATTGAATCT
>NW_026340368.1:0-310 GCF_001194135.2 Octopus bimaculoides | reverse complement strand
ATATATATATATATATATATATATATATATATGTATATATGTATGCACATATATACACATCGATACATGCACACACAGAGACTCACACATATATAATATAGAAAGATGTACGCATCCCTATATATGCGCTAACATAAATATGCACATATATATTTACCTATGTCTATCTCTCTTTCTCTCTCTCTCACTTTCTTCCTTTCTCTCGCACTCCCTCTTTCTCCCAATTTCTCTTTGTGGCAGAGATTTTTCAGCATAACCGCCACAAACAAACACCTATTTCTCCATTACTCATGTTACATTTTTTTTTTTT
>NW_026340367.1:0-226 GCF_001194135.2 Octopus bimaculoides | reverse complement strand
ATGTATGTTGTATGTATGTATGTATTCATGTATGTGTGTATGTATGTATGTATGTAAGTTTATAGATATATGTGTGTGTATGTATTCTCTCTTCCTGTTTCTAAATATATAAACATATGTACGTATGAGTGTGTAAGCGCGTGCATGTACGTAGCTGTGTGTATGTGAGTGTTTGCTTGTGTGCGTGTGTGTTTGTGTGTGTGTGTGTGTGTGTGTGTGTGTGTGT
>NW_026340366.1:0-854 GCF_001194135.2 Octopus bimaculoides | reverse complement strand
GATGATGATGATGATGATACTATATATATATATATATATATATATATATAGTATATGCATACTATATATATAGTATATGTATACTATATATATAAACACGGACATGCAAACACTTGAATATGCAGAATACATACATACAAATCTACACACATAGATAGATACATATGCACACATGAGAAGGATAATGTCCTTCATTAATGAACCTTGCACTGGTCCATTGGTATTCTTAGCTAAAGCTAGTACATTGTCCCTATAAATAAGAAAATATACACCACGAAAAGCTTTTCCTTACATGTCAAGCAGGAATATTTCAATGAGATTGCATATGTCTGCTCCATCATATGACCCCATACTCACATTGAAAGAATCCTCTGTGTCTGCTATCTTGACCCACTCTGCATTCTCACTGATGAGTAAGGTCTTCCTAGCATGGAGGATTATATTCTTATCTTGTTCACTAATCTCTGTAAAATTGCCTGCAAATGTGATGGCTTTATCTACTAGTTTTCTAGAAATAGATGCATAGAAATCTACAATATCAAAGTGTGTAAATCTGTCTTTTTTCTTGTTTTTAATTGCTTTAAACCAGTTAAGAACATCTATACTATTGGACCATTTTACGTAATTATTATATAGTATATAATATATTTACATAGATATATTTTATATATATATATAAATATATATATGTATATATATATATTGTTATACACATAATATATATGTTGCTGGAGTGGTTCTGTGGCAAGAAGCTTGCTTCCCAACCAAATGGTTCCAGGTTCAGTTTCACTGCATGGCACTTTGGGCAAGTGTCTCCTACTATAGCTTTGGGCCAACCAAGCCTTTGTTTATAT
>NW_026340365.1:0-295 GCF_001194135.2 Octopus bimaculoides | reverse complement strand
ATATATACATATATATACTTATATATATACATATATATACTTATATATATATATATACTTATATATATACTTATATATACTTATATATATACTTATATATATGATTATATATATGATTATATATATATATATATATACTTATAAATATACTTTATATATATATATATATGTGCACTTATATATATTCTTATACGTATATATACATATATATACTTATATATATTTGCATATATATAAATACATACATATATATATATATACATACATATATTTGCATATATATAAATACATACAT
>NW_026340364.1:0-337 GCF_001194135.2 Octopus bimaculoides | reverse complement strand
GTATGTATGTATGTATGTATGTATGTATGTATGTCTATATATGTATGCATGTATGTAATGTATGTATATATTTCTTTTATTTCTTTTCTCTTATCAATTTCATATTTATATATTTATTAAACACTTATGTGTTTGGAAGTGGCATATATGCACTCGCATAGACACAAATTCATATGTGTGTGTAGTACGTATATATTTAGACATACACACATGCACACGAACACACAGACAGACACATACACATATTTATAGATACACACACATAAATAAATATATGCATGCATACCTACATACATACATGCATACATGCATACATACATACACACATACATACATA
>NW_026340363.1:202-325 GCF_001194135.2 Octopus bimaculoides | reverse complement strand
TATGATTTGCATAATTTATACTAGGAATCTACTTGCTTTTTGTCTTCCTTCGCTTTGGCATATATCCAATTAGTCCTCAATACTTGATCTTGTATTGTTACTAACAAACTTAATGTCTCTCTT
>NW_026340363.1:0-172 GCF_001194135.2 Octopus bimaculoides | reverse complement strand
CCTCACTACAACTGTTTGTTGCAACTATCGTTAGGGATCTACCATGCAAAGCCTTCTCCTGCCAGTCAGATAACTTCTATCCTCTCTTTCGGGTTTTTAACTTAATTTGGCATTTTGGTTTCGCTATGACTCTTGTAGGTCTTAATAAACTTTATACTCTGCTACCTACATA
>NW_026340362.1:0-354 GCF_001194135.2 Octopus bimaculoides | reverse complement strand
TAGATAGATAGATAGATAGATAAGATATAGATAGATAGATAGATAGATAAGATATAGAGAGGTAGATAGAGATGGATAGAGAGATATAGATAGCAATATAAACATCACTGACACTAGAAAATTGGAAGTAAATATTTTTTTAAACTTTCAAACATGTGAATATAAGATGTGCCTTTGGATGTTATATGTGGACCTATCAATTCATTTGTCTCCATTTTCTTTTCTTCTTTTAAACGGATATATATACTATATACTTAATATATACCTATTGTTTTAATGGAATTTCATTCCCCAAAAATTTTATGTATTGAACCAGTATTTCCTTGGATGCAACCATCCCTTCACAAGGTTAAC
>NW_026340361.1:0-549 GCF_001194135.2 Octopus bimaculoides | reverse complement strand
GCTTGACAACCGATGCTGGTGTGTTTATGTCCCCGTCACTTAGCGGTTTCACATAAGAGACAGATAGAATTAGGCTTACAAAGAATAAGTCCCGGGGTCGATTTGCTCGAGTAAAGGTGGTGCTCCAGCATGGCCGCAGTCAAATGACTGAAACAAGTAAAAGAGTACAACAACGATAACACATCGTTATCTAGTTGCGTGTGTCTTGGCCAAGCGTCGTTGACAAAATACGAACTTGCTCCTTTTTTTAGCACGTAACAATGATCTTTTGTTCTTACAGAAATTCTGGCATGAAACCACTCAAGTGAACATATAATATGGAAATAACACAATGTAAATACATTCAAATAGCATTTGGTGAGACAAACTGTCGTTAGTTGTATGTTTAACCGGCTGTGGATATGTTCCAATGTAGTTTTATTCAATATGTTGCACTGACAATTTACAAATCTAAAATAATTTAAGCAGTTCCTGATATTGACATCAAACAACATTGATTTGGCATTACTGAGACAGAATTAATCCAACATTTTCATCACGTTTAATCAA
>NW_026340359.1:0-205 GCF_001194135.2 Octopus bimaculoides | reverse complement strand
GCAAAAACACATAATTCAGGAGGTTTTCTGGTCTCACACAGAGATCACTTGTGAGCTTTGCAATGTGCCCAAAGTGAATTTTCTATGTGCATATATTTTTTTCTTGCATAATTTCTCTCCTCATCGGAATGCATATTTCATATAGTTATACATAACTATATTCCATTCAGTGCATACGTCTCTAATTTTTAGACACACGGGAATA
>NW_026340358.1:0-263 GCF_001194135.2 Octopus bimaculoides | reverse complement strand
TATGTACATACATGTACGTATATATTCATATACTCATTTATTATTTGTATATATATATACTCTTATACCTTTTTACTTTTTACAGTCATTTGCATGCGGACATGCTGGGGCATTGCCTTTAACCAAACAAATCGACCCCAGGAATTATTCTTTGTAAGCCTAGTGCTTATTCTATCGGTCACTTCTGCCGGACCTCTATATTGTGCGGACATAAACACACCAATATCGGTTGTCAAGCGATGGTGGGGCAAATACAGATGCAC
>NW_026340357.1:12011-12948 GCF_001194135.2 Octopus bimaculoides | reverse complement strand
TTTCTTTACACATCATTCAGGAATAAATATAACATCAGAAAAAATACATAAACAAATAAATAAATAAATAAATAAATGTATTTTTTCTGATGTTATATTTATTCCTGAATGATGTGTAAAGAAAGTTTGATTTAAGCCTCTTAATGAATTCTTTATACTGAAATATATATTGAAGAAGATAAATATGTTCATTTGAATTTATACGTTTTTGCGTCGTAACTCCTTTATTATTATTTATATATATATATATATATATACATATATATGTTGGCTGCTCCCTTGTTATCGAGTATGGCCATTGCACGAAGCTTAATTTATCGGTGCTGTGATCGAATGTGACTTTTTAGCCCAGCCAAAGATCTACAATGTCTTGCACAGAGTTGGCATCCAAAACCTTTACTGGCAATAGCTGGCTGTTGTTGTAATTGGGCTCCATGTACCTTTGCGTGTCGTTTAAGTCCACCTTCTGAATCACACTCCCTTCCACATACCCGACAGACATGATTAGTATGGTGTGTAGCATCATCATCAGTGGCCTGGTAGTCAATCATCGGTCTTGCTTTATATCAGGTTTTTGTCGATCTGTCAAAGGCATTTGATACAGTTAATAGAAAAGCACTATGGAAAGTCCTCCAGAAACTTGGTTGTCCTGAAAAGTTCCTTGCTGTGGTTAGGTCATGAAGGCACGAAGAGTAGGGTTAATGTTAGAGGTAAAATGTCGGAGCCCATCTCAATACAAAATGGAGTGAAGCAAGGGGATATTCTGGCACCGACTCTATTCGCCATATATTTTGTGATGGCTTTCTGTATTGCATTCAGAAATTGTAGATATAGTGTTTACATCCATTATCGAACCTCTGGCAGCATATTTAATATCAGGCGCTTTGCTGCAAAAACAAAGGTATTTACTTCTATCATAAGATACCTTTTGTATGCA
>NW_026340357.1:3213-11399 GCF_001194135.2 Octopus bimaculoides | reverse complement strand
ATTATATATATATATATATATATATATATATATATATATATATATACATACACACATATATACATGCATATATGCAAACATACATACATATACACATATATATACACATACACACATGTGTGCATATGTATATACATATATGTGCATCCATATACATTTGTACAATAACATGAATATTATATGACATACGTAAATGTAAAAAATATATAAGTTATAACTTAAATATGGAATATAATGTATAATCTATTAATTATATTAAACGGTGTTAATATAAAGTAGAGAAAACGTTAGAGGTAGCAATAATGATTATTATGATGGAAAAATATAAAGAGAAAAGAATGTGGAAATATTATAAAACTATTTGTATGCTTAACCAAAAAGATAATTAAACTATATCTATGAGAGTGTGTGCAATTTAGATATACATCTCTCACCTATTCTAAATATTACTTCTACATAATTAACTATTGCCAATCTGTTTGATACTTTTTAATTTTTTCCTATTGATACATGCAAACACCTTTTAATATTTTTTCGGTGACTATTTTTTGCCCTTATATATCATTTTCCCCGTCTTTTCTTCTTTCTTATACGTAATCTATTCCATTTATATAATATGCAATTATTTATTAAAAAAAAACCCTCTCTAAACTATCCCAATTAAAATTTTTTTTTGTGTTTCTTACATATCTACCTATATTAACCAAAATCTTACAGATGATATACGCTTATACTTAGAGTAATTCTAAGTGCACAACAATCACTTCCACAAATTGCACACTCTTTTTGGTTATGCATACAAGTAGTTTAGTAGTTATAATATTTCCACATGATTTTCTCTTTATTAGTATTAATCTTTATTTTTCCATCATAATAATTATCATTACCACCACTAACATTTTTTTCTACTTTATATTAACACCGTTTAATATAATTAATAGATTATACATTATATTCCATATTTCACTTATAACGTATAAGCTTTTTACATTTAATATTCATATTATTATACAAATGTATATGGATGTACATATTTGTATATACATCTGCATATGCACACGTGTGTATTTGTGTGTATGTGTATGTGTGTGTATATGTATATATGTATGTGTGCATATATATGTGTGTGTATATGTATGTATGTCTGTATGTATGTCTGTATATATATATATACAAAGTGATGGTTTGCTGCCAACGCAATGTGGCAGTCCAAGGAAAAGGAAGAATGCTACTGCTATTTAGCCTCAGGAAACATCGTTTCCAGATTGCTGTGTGATACAAGCTTTCTATGTCAGGGGCGATAAGCACCTCCACCCAGCAAACCAGCATCTAGAGACTACTTTCAGAGTCATTGCTCTTCTTCAACCTGGAGTAATTTCTTTATTATGATAATAAATATCTTTTACATAGAAGGACTATACAGGACGTTACAGGCATATAGAGCTAAGTGAGCTTATAATTAAAAACTGAATGAATCATATATATAAATTAAAAATTAACACAAACTTATTTTCACAAAAATGGCCAGAAATCCAGCGACTACACCTTGCTTTTACCATTAAATAGGGACAGTCACTCCTAACTTCTTCACGACATTCTTCCATCTTTTCTCATATATAATTCACGACAGGTGTCTCCTCTCCAGCCCTATCTTGCTCTCCAGGTGGTACCTGAAGTAGTATAGCAAACCAGGGACAGAGATGAAGAATCCTGTCTCGATTCCTTGCATTCTTGTTCTCGATGCACTCTCTTTCATTACTGCGATCATACACAGAAAACATGCCTCACCTTCCTTTGCTAGTCCGGTTGGCGGTACAATCTTTATCACAGACTCAGCTGATAGCTGTTCTCTTCCCACCCGTGCGTCGAGAATAGAGTTAAAGTGTTAAACTAGAGTTTTAGACGTCACCAGAAAGCTCTCCAGGTCTCGAAAAAACCCCAGCTTGTCTACCCTCTTTCGGAGCGCAGACCGTTACCAATCTGAAGGACTACTTACTTGCGTGTGTCACATCTAGGACGACCTGCCTACCTTCTGGGTTCAGAAAGACAGTACTTACCTGTACGTCCAAGCTTTTTCTGAACAACACCACTACGCCCCACCTCCCCGTCGACTAAGAGAAATATATTTCTCATAGCCATTTAGAAGAGGCGAGAACGCCTGTGGACCGTTCAACTTAGACTCGGTCGCAGGGGACAAGTTTGCTTCCTTTTCGACCCCAGGCCACGAACATTTACACAACCTAACTTAATTTCCGTGGTAAAAATTTAAAAAAACTTACATTTTAAGTATGGGGAGAGGCAGCACGAATTCGCCAACCTCCCCTTCCTTTTCTTTCTGAGGTGTAGCCGCTGGGCTAAGCATAAGTCTTTTGTTGGCCATCTCTGTATGTCCTGAGGGTATCTCTCTTTAGATTGTTTGAATAGTTTTGCTTCTATCCTTGCCAACCGTATATTCGGTGGCATACCTAGTATCGGTTAAAAAATATAGGTTTTTTTTTAGGCGAAGTTAATACTTTTTCTAGAACACTATTGTTTTCATTGTACTTCACAATCCTTTCTCCTAGTGCATTTTTAGGGGTGGGTGGTGGCGGGTTTTGACTTGGGGGTGGATTGGGGAGTTTTTTTTTATGTATGTTTGCGTTTTGTGTAGAGGGGAGTCTGGGGAATGGGTTTTTCCCCTTTTATGTGAAACCACTGTGGTGAATTCCATTTCCTCTTCGGTTTCCTTCTGTTGTGTTTTTTCAATGTTTTGTATTTTCCTTTCTTCCGCTTTCCCTGTGACGCTTTCTGTGACGTTTTCCATTGCTTTCTTGTTAGTTTCTTTTTGGGGAGGGACTTCAGCCTTTTTCTGTTTACTTTTTCACACTCCGAGCGGACGTGCCCATTTTCTTCACATTTGAAGCATCGGGGTCTACGTCCCTCGACAGATACCCTATAAAAATGCGGTCTGGTCTTGATCCGAGTATTTCGTTTGAGGCTTGACTACCATCTTCCAGTTTAGAGCCACTCGCTTTTTCATTTGGAGTATTATTATTTCTTCTTCTGCATCGTAAATTACGGCCGCTGCCATCCATGTTACATCATAAATCAGCTGGTATCTCCCCTATTGTTATTTTTGCAGTTCTCCGGCTTAGATAGGTCGGGAGTAACATTATCTCATCATTTTTTTTAGCGTTTTTTTGCTATTTCAGCGTTTTCAAATTGCGCCTCAGTAGCAGCGCTTCTTGGTCCTCTACCGACATAGGTAATTTTTCCCCATATGGGGGTGAGGCACTTCTCTACAACCTCGTTCTTCCCTGACATTATTTTTTCTTTACAGTTGTATATTTTGTACACTACCGTTCTGGCAGTTAAATTTTGTATCATGTCCTGTTGTGGCAGAAGTTTGGTTTCGTTGCCACTTATAGGTTTCGAAACTTAAATAATCTCCAATTCACAGAAATTGTCACCAACAGCAGCAGAAAAACTTGGCTTTTCCTTTCCTTCCTGGTTACAAACTTGGTTACTTTCTTTCATTCCGGGAAACCCTCCATTGAGAACAGAAAGTCAACATTCGACAACAAATTCAAATCCATTTTACAAATGGCCACCAAATAACATAAAAATTAACAGAAATTTTCTGCCCCGTAGGGCGAAAATTACTGTTTGCCAAAAGACAACAGTTCAAATTCAGGTAAGGTATTTCATAGAAATGTACAAGAAACAGACAGATACGAACT
Source organism: Octopus bimaculoides (assembly GCF_001194135.2). Taxonomy (NCBI): domain Eukaryota; kingdom Metazoa; phylum Mollusca; class Cephalopoda; order Octopoda; family Octopodidae; genus Octopus; species Octopus bimaculoides. The sequence goes on along the minus strand of NW_026340357.1, from coordinate 7,680 downwards.
GACATAACGCAGGGTAGCAAAATGAAAATAACGACGTGTGACAGAAGAAAAAGGCGTGGCTTGCTGGCTGAATTTTTCATTTCGATTATAAAAATCTTACACAGATGGGGACATTACAAGACATTACAAATACATAAAGATGTTATTCGTATGGACATTTAAAAAATTTGAATTTCAGCTATATACAATTTAATTTTGACTTGTTTTTAAAACTTTTCTTTTTTTTTAACAGAGGGAACACACCTGTAAGGCCCGGGGACTATATATTTCTTCCTTCGTCGATGATTAAGTTGGGTTATTAACACTCACCTTTCTCATCACATCCTTCGATCGTTTTCATACACGCTTCGCGACAGGGTTTTCCTCTCCAACCCCATCTTGCTCTTCAGATGGTACCTGAAGTAAGTTAGCAACCCGGGGCCAGAGACAACGGATCCTGTCACGATACCTTCCAATCTAGATCTCCCTACGCACTCTTACAATATTGCAACTGTACAGAGAAAACATGCCTCACCTTCCTTTGAGAGTCCAGCTGGCGGTACCATCTTTATTATAGATCCAGCCGATAGCCGTACTCCTCCCAAATGCAACAACACGTGTTCTACGTAACTTATCAAGCTTGACAGCTCCCGACATTGTACAAAAGCGTGCTGAACGGTTTCGTCGTCCAGCCCACAACTTGGACATGTCGGTGGCACTGACATTCCGTGCCTGGATAACTTATCACGAACAGGTAGAGCATTCCTGTAACACTGCCAGGCCAGGGGCTTTTGGTAATTGAAATAAAGTTACCACTTCGGAGCGGGGCTGGCATAGCCGTTCCATCTTCATTGTATAATTTCACTATTCCATTCTTTCATGTGTTGATTGTTCCCGCATGTGTGTATTGTCTCATCTATGTGTATTGTCCCATCTATTAGACCCTTGTGGGTAATAAAGAACTATTTTACATTTTACATAACATCTTACAGACGTGTTCGCTGCGTTTTTTTTTTGTTCGTTGAGTTGTTTTGTGCTGCTTTGCAGCAGTTTTTGAGTATAACGCCACCATTGTTTGGTGAGCGTTGCTGACATGAGAAAATGAAAACATATGCGGCAGCGACGGGGAGTCGAAGTCGGGCTTCCGTCGTCCCAGGCCTGCTGAAGCAATACGAAATGCACTGGGATGAAGACATGGCTAAGAAATTTGGAAAATATCTAGAGATGGTACAGAAAGAAGGGCCAAACGTAAAGTTGACCCCATCAAAGGAGGAAAAGGCAAAAATGGAAATTACGGTGGTGGAATATAAATCGTTTTCAAGGAAAAATAAAATAGAGAGCGCAATGAAGGAGGATGTGGAGGAGTGTTTGAGGGAATTGAAAGATGTGTCGTTTTTCACAAGAGGCAAGACATACGCATCTGTGGAGATCACATTCGTATCAGTGGAGGCAGCAAGGAAATACGCTAACAGGAAGTTAACTGGAGGAAATTGGAGGCTCATTTCCAATCAGCTGGGTAAACGTCCAGCGAGGATCAGGGTTTCAACGTTCAATGTGCGAAACACAATAATTTTCTCCTCGACAGGTGGCGTAAACCGGAGGCAATCCCCCTCCTTTCTAAACAGTTCATTAAACTTTTTAAAATTCTTGTCTTCCAACGTTACTTCTTTTAGTTGCAGCATGTCGGCTGACAGGCTTTTGCCTGCCACCGCGGTGTAAATGCCAGCTTCCATATCTTCACCCAAAAATGGAGAAGAAAGAAACAAATTCAACAATTCTCAAAATTCCAACAAATAACAGTTTCAAAAAAATTCAAAGTACAACACTCACCGCTCGCAATTAACAATACTATCGCCAATCTAAATCAACAAAAAAGTGGCTTGGTATCTGAAATCTTTATTATGATCACGATGGATCATAATAAAGATCCTAGGACGCCATCATTTTTTCCTTCTACCAGTCTTCTATAGAATACCGAGGTGGTATTCCCGCAGCCAGTTTTGCCCGTCTTGTGGATTAGCCAGAGTGCCTGTCGGCACTCCTTCTGCCATAAAGTCAGATTACGTCTTTTAATGAGACCGGGTTTAAATCTTTCCAGTGAGGCCGGTCGCGGCAATAAATCCCCCGCCAGATGCTATAAACACCTGCACCACCTCCGCTCTGTCCTTCAAGGACAAAGACCTTCCGGACCACTTCCGTGCTATGGCCTCTAGCTTGTTCACTACCTCGCTCCAATTCTTCTCCGTCTGGGAGTCTGAAACAAACCAAACTCCAGGCAACTTAACAGGACTATCTGTCCAGTGTCCGACGACACTGGACGATATCGGCTTGTTCCTCCAGATGCCGAGGCGCAAACCGATGGACTTGTCCTTGTTAGCCTTTGCTCCTGGCACCGCTTCGTATCCTCGGAGAGCATCTTATACACGAAGTAGTTGTGCTTTGTAAGACACGATGAGGGTGACGTCGTCCGCATAAGCAGAAGTGAACTTACCGCATCCAATCTCATTAGGGTTGCCACCTAACTTCTCCATCCTCCGCAGCAATGGCTCCAGGCCCAAAACATACAGAATCGGAGACAACGGACACCCTTGACAAACTGACCGCGTGATCGAAAACAACTCCGTTAGGTAACCGTTTATCTGGACGGTGGACTTGATGGCGCTATACTTAGCGAAGATCCACCCGCGAAAGCCAGGGCCCATCCCAGCCGCTTCGATGACAGCCCCCAGATACCGGTGGTTTACCCTATCTAATGCTTTACTTTGGTCTAAATGGACCAATGCCCCTCCTTTGCCGGCTATTTACCCTACTCTATCTAAGGTGTAGTAGGTGAAGGTGAAGATTGTCGTGGATTGACCTGCCTGGGATTCAACAAGTCTGTGGCTTCCCAACAAGCTTCTCCATGACAGCCGTCAACCATTTTGTTAACACCTTGGCCAAAATATTTAACTCTACGTTAAGTAGAGTTATGGGCCGGTAATTAATAATGCTATCCCCCTTGCTTGGGTCTTTCTGGACCAGCGACACAACTCCCCGACTTACAGAACTGGGAATTCTCCCATTCTGCTGCCAGTTTGCATCGACGCCAGCCAGAACATCCCCAAACAAGTCCGGCATTAAACGGTAAAACTCATAGGGCAGACCATCCAGTCGCGGAGATTTTCCCCCAGCGCACTCGGCCAGCACCTCTCTTACTTCCGCGGGAGTGATCGGGCCTTCACAGCATTCAGCTTCACGTGCCGAGAGTCGAGGCCTACCAGTTAGGAAGTCCTTTAAGGCCCTCCCGCGCTCAAGGGGACCGCTCTCCCCGAACAACCAAGCAAAATGCTGGTGAAAAGCCTTTTGCATCTCCTCCTGTCCATAGATCTTGCGTCTCTGCTCGTCGGTTAAAGACTTAATACAGGACTTCTTACCCTTCTGACTCTCCTCATGACGTGCCCATCTGGCTACGCTAATACCTTCTCGTTTCCCAGCGCGTAACTTACCTCTAACTCGGCACCCTTCATGCTTGGCATTGAGGTGAGGGTACAAGACCGTTCTCGCCGCCAACACTCTAGATGCGGAGCCAGATTCCATTGCCTCATCTAGGCTCTCAATTAAGTCGCCCTCTATTCTAGTCCTATCTAACCATAGCTGTTTGCTAAATCTAATGGACTCAAAATGGATGGCTCTCCTGAGGGCTTGCCACCATCTATTATTAATGATGGTGCCACATAATGAGGTCTGAACTAACTCCTTAATCCGGGTACGGAAAGCTTCACAAGCCAAAATAGACTCGATCATTTTCCAATACCCAGGTCCCTGTCTATGACACTTATCTACCTGTACCTCACACGTCACAAGTTTGTGATCCGTGTAGGGCACAATACAAAACTGTGGACAGCTAGGACTATACTTATCTCTTTTCTTATCAAATATTCTGTCTATATACGATCTGCATGAGCCGTCGTTATTACTCCACGTCTACTGTGCCATCTGGAAACGATGTTTCCTGGGGCTAAATAGCAGTAGCATTCTTCACTTTCCTGGGACTGCCACATTACGTTGGCAACAGACCATCACTTTATTGTGCTACATATGTATAAGTCTCTGTCTGAGCGATTTAGAAATGCAATATTTCTAATACATATATATACATATATATATATATATATGTGTGCGTGTGTGTGTGTGTGTGTGTGTGTGTGTATACATATATATGTACGTATATGTATGTATGCATATATGCACATATCCTTTTAACTTATTTCGTAGTCTTCTGTTCCTTTTAAATGCACTAGTATACATAAAATGTATAATGTATATACATGTTTTTAAATAATATTCTTCTCTTATATTCGAGATTTATACATTTGAATTACTTCTCGTATCTTTATTATACTTATTACTTTTTCGCACCAATCACTCAATAATGAAAACGCTTTTTTATTCACATCCACGTTCATCATTACGTTATATGTTAGAAAATTATTATTATTATTATATATA
>NW_026340357.1:0-563 GCF_001194135.2 Octopus bimaculoides | reverse complement strand
ATATATATATATATATATATATATATATATATATCATAACATCTCTTTTATCCATATCTAGATTGTGAATTCATTTTGTAATGTTTTTTAATATATATCTAACATAATTAACATTAAAATACAATTACATGTATTCTTTCGAAAAATCGTTTTTTGGAAGTTATCTTAGCATTATCTCCCCTACATTGTTACTTTATTCAACCTCTCAAATAAACTCTTTAATCACCATACGTTTTTTTCAAAAATAATTCTAACAGCAAGTATTTTCTCTCTCTCTAGAAAATTTTTTAAAAACAATTTGTTTAAAAACAATTCCTTTGTAATATACACCATAATTTATTTTCATTTTTTTCATTGTGTACTACTCATAACTGTTAAATCATATATAAATTTAAATATAGCTATGCAGTCCATTGGACGCTTATTTGTTTATATGTATACACATGTATATATGCATATATATGCACGTATGTGTATGTATATGTATATATATGTATATATTTGTTTGTATTTATGTATATATAAGTATATGTATGTGTATGTATGTATATATATATATATAT
>NW_026340356.1:393-1012 GCF_001194135.2 Octopus bimaculoides | reverse complement strand
AGCCGCTTTGAGATCTTTGACCTGCGTCTCATGAGGATTTTTCTGTCCCTGGGAATCTTGTTTGACAATGTGCTGGCCTTTCTTTCTGGGATATATTTAGTGCATATAGCCTGCACTGTTGACATAAACTGGCTGAGTTTCAGATCAATGTCTTGCAAATACAAATTGTTGGACCAGTTTCGTTTGTGGATCTCTTTGTGGATTGGTTCCCATTTTGCCTTATGGAAAGTCAGGTTGGATAAGGCTTGAGTCCTCCTGATAGGATAAATACCAACAGTTCGTACAGGACCATACATAGTTCAACAATGTTGTGATCTGAGAGTGCCGTTGATGTCAGCTTCACATTATGGATAAAGTCCACATTATTTGTGAAGCATAGGTCCAATGTGTTATTCTCCCCGGTGGGCCTGAGTATCACTTGCTCAATGAACAGCATATTAGAAAATTCAAGTAATAACTCTACATGTTTTTGTTCATGCATTGACATCGAAGACAGGATGTGACCTCTCTCGGATTTGACATGTGGGAGGTTGAAATCACCCAGGAAGAATTTGATGATATTCTAATCAAGGTTTGTTAATATCTCTTCGATGTGTTTGAGGCTATCCTGAAATTTTCT
>NW_026340356.1:0-297 GCF_001194135.2 Octopus bimaculoides | reverse complement strand
AACTGAGTTTGACAGTAATATGAAAGGTATGATATTTTCACGGATGTACATAGCAAATTTTTGGCTTCTTTCTCTTCTGTCTATACGAAATACAACATACCTTGGTATGTGAACTTCCGCATGTTACATCAGGGGCTAGATGCGTTTCAGTGAGTGCCATGCATATTGTTTGATTGCATGGAGCAAGTTCTTTTAGATAGAGAATTTTACCTCTGTTGCTGAGCTGTAGCAGACCTCCAATGTTCAGTAGGAATATGGGTGCAATAATGGGGTAGGTGTTAGTGGTGGTCATCCCGG
>NW_026340355.1:0-205 GCF_001194135.2 Octopus bimaculoides | reverse complement strand
AAATGCTAAGTGGCGTTTTGTCTGTCCGTACCTTCTGAGTTCAAATTCAACTGAGGTTAACTTTGCCTTTCGTTCTTTCATGGCCGATGAAATAAGTACCAGTTGAGTACTGGGGTCCATGGAATCAACTACCTCCTTCCCTCCAAATTTCAGGACTTGTACCTATAGTAGAAAGGATTACTATTATTATTATTATTATTATTAT
>NW_026340354.1:0-480 GCF_001194135.2 Octopus bimaculoides | reverse complement strand
TATATATATATATATATATAGATACACATACATATATGTATATATATATGCGTACACACACACACGCAAATATACAAATATGCACACAAACTCACTGACAGTGATGCTTTGCGCTGTATGTTGTTAATTACATTCCAATTATGTGTTTCAGTTGTCAAACTTATGTGTGCATATATATGTGTGTTTGTGTGTATGAGTGCATATATATATGTGTGTCTGTGTGTGTGTACATATATTTATGTATATATAGATATATACATATAGACAGATGGAAATATAGATAGGTAGATAGATTGATAGATAGAGAAGTAGATAGATAGATGTATATACATAGGTATATCTAAATATATACATATATTTACCTCAATGTGTATATATATATTCATATATATAAATGTGAGTTATCTATCTGTATATCTATCTATCTATCTATCAATATATCTCTTTCTCTTTCTCTCTTTATATATATATATATATATA
>NW_026340353.1:0-635 GCF_001194135.2 Octopus bimaculoides | reverse complement strand
ACCAGGACCGCTTGATTTGAGCATATAAATGATTTAGATCTTATACAGAAGCAGTTGTTGAAGCTGAAGGTCGCTTTATTGAATAACATCATAGAAAAGGAGGTTTATCTTTATCCTCATTTTTTGATAAATAAAGTTATTATCTGTTATTTTTTTTATAAACATAAATCTGTCCTCAATATCTTATGCACTCTGTGTATATATATATGAAATACACTGCTTTATTTTAAGATTGTTAACATTAACAATACTCGCAAATAAAAATATGAAATATATATCATATTACTTGGCACATCTCTGAAACGGCCCCTAGATGAAACTTTTAAATCTTTGTAATATTTTCATGGTATTTTAGTACGTCTTTTTAATGTTTTACCGTATCAAATTTTTATTACACCAATGTATTGTAACTTTTAAATTTTAAATTCACAGTGTTTTATATATCATATTGATATTTATCCATTTATATGTATTTTTATATTTATATTATTTGGAATTTTATATTGATTTTATTAACGTAGAAGAATATGCATCTATATTGGATTTTGTGTGGTTATTAACTATGTTCCTCTAGTTTCCGCTTGGATTGCCTCCATTCGGATTATTAAATGGTATATATATATATATATATATAT
>NW_026340352.1:0-377 GCF_001194135.2 Octopus bimaculoides | reverse complement strand
ATCTATCTATCTATCTATCTATCTATCTATCTATCTATCTATCTCTTGCTTACTCTCTCCCTCTCTTGCTCTATCTCTCTTGCTCTCTTTCTTGTTCTCTCTCTCTCTCTCTCCGTGGCTGTGTGCTACGATGCTAGCTTCCCAGCCGCATGGTTCCGGCTTCAAACGCACTGCGTAGTACGTTGGCAAGTGTCTTCTACTATAGCCTCGGGCCGACCAAAGCCTTATGAGTGGATTTGACAGACGGAAACTAAAAGCCCGTCGCGTATACATATTTATATGTGTATATCTGCGTACCTGTCCCCAACCACCACTTGACAACAGGTGTCGGTGGGTTTATATCCCTGAAACCTAGCGGTTCGGCTAAACAATTCGAT
>NW_026340350.1:0-258 GCF_001194135.2 Octopus bimaculoides | reverse complement strand
TCTGGAGCTACTTTTTCTAGCAATTCAGTTCTTTATGTGAATATAAAGGTTGGAAATGTTAAAATTATTTTTAATATATTCAGCTGTATTAGCATCAGAAAAATTAATCCATCATCACCAATGTGAAAATATGTTTTTGTGAAGAACTGATGTGAGTCATATTTAGTCATGTTAGAAGATCAATGTAAATGGTGATTGATTTTCACCAGATATGTGAATGATTTGAATTCATGTAATAATATAAAGTCCCATCTGTGG
>NW_026340349.1:0-313 GCF_001194135.2 Octopus bimaculoides | reverse complement strand
GAGCATGTGTGTGTGTGTATATATGTGTGCATAAATGTACGTGTTTGTGTGGGTTGTGTTGTATTTGTGTGTTTGTGTGTGTGTCTGTGTTTGTGTGAATGTGATTTGTAATTATAGGGGCAGGGTGTAGGTGTGTGCATGTACGTGTTTACGTATGTGTATGTGTGTGTGAGTGTTGGTTATGGTTGCAAGATTCGTATTGCAAGTATGTGTTTTTTTCTTGGAATGCGTGTGGGTTTGTGCTCTAGTGTGAGGATATTGTGATTGTGCGCGTGTGTATATGTATGTGTGTGTGTTTGCGTCGGAGGTTTGC
>NW_026340348.1:14666-16329 GCF_001194135.2 Octopus bimaculoides | reverse complement strand
GCATGGCCGCAGTCAAATGACTGAAACAAGTAAAAGAAAGTAAAAGAAAGAGTTATTCATTCTTCCCTTTTTCATCATAAATAAATACATACATATCTATGTATGTCATTGTTCAGTTTTATTTCAAGATTTCTTGCCAAGAGAGAAAGAACCGGTTTCTAACCCAGATCCAAGGCTCCTTCATTGGAATGTCAACATCAACAACAGGGAATTTTTGTTTGTTTGTATGTATGTATATGTGCAGATTTGTACGTTTTGTCTTATGTATATATTCTCATGCATATAGTTACATACCTAGACATGCTCATATATATTTAAATGATAAACTTCTGGAAAGTTTTACAGATTTTTACAGTTCCAGTGTAAAATTGGATCTGTAGTCTTCAAATTAGCTCTCTCTTTTCTGGTTGTGAGAAGCTTAATTCCTCGAGATTGGTATTTAGGCAGTCTGTTACATATCCCAGGACCCCAATAATTACAGGTATAAACCTGAACTTGTAATCTGGATAGAGTAACTGCAGATTTCTCAGTAGTTCAGCATAGGTATTCTCTTTTTCACTGATCTTCATCTTTATGTTAACATCTGCTGGGCAGATAATTTCCACAACTGTTCACAGTTTCTCTTCTCTATCCCTAATCATTATATCAGGTCTGTTGTGCTTACATTTTATTGAGGTCTTCACTGGGAATACTATGTGTGTATGTATGTATGTATTGTATAAGCTCCAACATCTGGCAACTGACTTGGTAAATACCCACAAAATTATGAACCATCACACCAACAAACCCTTGAGCACCTCTTTGAGCTCCATGTGTCTAACACATGTGGGCATACCTACAAAGTCGGAAAGTAGCACAGCTCCCATGACTTTCAGAAACATTTTTTCACACTCAGAGTTGCTGAAGCATGGAACAAACTACCTGCATCAGGTGTTAATTGCTGATACATTGTATCCTTTAAAACCTCCATGCTTCCTGAAATTTGCCAACACTACACCTGATATCCCCCCCACTCCATACACATGCACACATGTATATCATGACTCACACACTGTTCACTTTCCTGACTTTTACAGTTCTATATTTAAGAGATGAGGAGTTATTGACATTATTTACATTTGACAGATATTTGTCCTCATCTTGTTTGTTGTTGTTGTTCACACAACGTTTCGGCTGATCTACCCTCCATGTGGTGACTTGATTAGAAACTATGGCTTCTGCTGCTGTTGCTTATACATAATAAATCAATATGCTGCTAATGTATGATGGTCTGTGAAACAACATTACTATTATTATTATGTTCAGTAGTTTTATTTTTATAACGTGCTTTCACTCACAACCGAGCGCAGCTCTGTGCGCCTTGGGTATGTGCTGTCGTTTGGGATCTATTTTAAAACGGGGGCCACAGTTTTCATTAATGTTTTACGTAGTGTTTTTGGTACGGACAGACTTTCAAACTTCGTATACTTATCTATTTTGTGTTATAGAACAGAAAAATATTTTTGTATTTGAATTTATTTCATGTAAAAAAATTGTCTTATTTCGATAATTTCAACCAATCACTGACAAGTATTCAGTTGTTTATATTTACTCCTTTGGCTGATTAAGTGGTGTAAAGCGTATTTAATCTCCATAGCTTCGTTTTATTTGCTTTTTTCATTTT
>NW_026340348.1:12358-13859 GCF_001194135.2 Octopus bimaculoides | reverse complement strand
AAGAAAATACTGTGGCCCCCGTTTTAAAATAGATCTGTGGTTTGCTGTGGTGCTCTTATGGTTACTGTATTGAAAGTGTTTTGCATAGGATGTGTGCAGTGCCCAGTAGTGCAATTTTCTGTATGCTATATATATATTTGTAAGTCCTGGTGTTTTTGTTATGTATTTTTCTGAATATTTTTTTTTTATACCTAAGGCACCATTATTATTATTATTATTATTATTATTATTATTATTATTATGATTATTGTGTGGTTGCATGGCCTGATGGTTGGGTTGTTGCACTCACAATTGTGAGATCATGGTTTCAACTCCTACACTGGGCATTGTGTTCTTAATCAAAACACCTTCATCTCATGTTATTCACGTGGTACACTGTGCACCTGTTCAGGTAACACTAATTTCACAGGGGGAGTGAGCTAGTGTTTAGCACAAACATTTGAGATGTCTGGCAATATGAGGTTCTTGAGAAAACCTGCCCACGTCAGTGAAACTGAGTTCTAGAAGCGCTGTGTGTCCCACCCACATGTAACAAGAAAACTTCTCACACACCCTACCACAACAAACCAATCTACATCTCTACATCTCTTCTCTTCCTCACATTTCTACTTCACGCACTAGGCTCACCTCCCACTCCCCAACCCTGCCCTCTTGGCCCTTCTCACTGTATCATTGCTATCAACTAGCCCCCACCCACAATCTGTGTGTTCCACTCACACACAAGAAGAAGACTTTTCCCTCACCCTACCACAACAAACCAATCTACATATCCACATCTCTTCCTCACATTTCCTCCTTCACGCACTACGCCTCCCTCTCACTCCCCAATCCTGTCCTCGTGACCCAGTTTCTCTGTATTGCTGTTATCTGGTATCCCCCACCACACTCTATACATACCTAGGTTTTCACCTCTTACTTCCTCTTTCCACTCTCTAATCACACTTCATTGGTAATATCCTGCCACTTGTGTTATGGCCTTCAAACCTCAAAGTATGTCTGTCGCAGGTTTCTGTCTGGTCCATTGTCATTATTACCTCTGCCTTCGCTAAAGCGGAGGTATTGTTTTCAGCCATGTTTGTTTGTCTGAGGACAAGATATCTCAAGAACCGCTGGATGGATTTGGATGAGAATTTCAGGGATGTTTGGCCTCATAACTGGCATGAACTGATTAGATTTTGGGATCGATCTGGTACCAGACAAGGATTCTGGATTATTTTTCTGGGTTTTTTTTTTACTTAATTTTTGAGAGCGGTTGGGTTCATTTTTAGTATTCTCGTTTGTGAGAGCAGTCGAGTTTATTTCAGATATTCTCATTTTAAACATCATCTCTGGCTAATCATTGAGAGGAAGTTGGTGTTGCCTTGGTGGAGGCTTGTGCTCTCTGAGTGCTCTTATTATTATTATTATTATTATTATTATTATTATTATTATTATTATTACTATTATTATTAAGGCAGCAAGCTGTCAGGTCATTAGCACACTGGGCAAAATGCTTAGTAGC
>NW_026340348.1:5907-11902 GCF_001194135.2 Octopus bimaculoides | reverse complement strand
TACCACCATTTTCGTTGACCACAACTGCTTAACCCCTCAAGCTAACCTGTTATATCTATTAACTTTTCTTTCTTCCTTATCACATACCTTGTTGTCAGCTGGGCATGCTATATCTATCATCCAGCATCGTTTGCTTTCTTTCTCAATTAACACTATGTCTGGCTTCCTATTCTCTACCTCATGGTCGCACTGAATCATAAAATCCCATAGGATCTTTGCATTATCATTTTCAATGATGCCTTCAGGCTTAAGTTCATACCACTTTGTTGCTCTGTCAAATCCATATTTGTTGTAAAGTGTCCAATGGACAATCCTTGCTATGTTGTCATGACATCTCTTATATTCCTTCTGGGCTAGAGGCATACACTGACTGGTGATATGCCATACGATTTCAGCATTTTGTCCACAAATTCTGCACTTATCACTTTCTGATATGTTGTCTATTCTGTATTTAATGTAGTTTGTTCTTAATGCTTGCTCTTGGGCAGCACAGATTAGAGCCTCCGTTTTTGGTTTTAAGTCACTTTTAGTCATCCATCGCCATCTTTTTTCTCTTTCTGTCTTATCTTCAACATCCCCATGAAATTGTCCATGCATTCTTTTCTTTATCCACCTATTTTCAGTTTCATTCATTCTCAAGTGCTTGTACAGTACTTTATCTTTGCAATCTTCCATCCTACAAAAACCTGACCTTCTTACTTCCAATAATAGTGGTTCTGTGGCATTATTATTCTTATTATTATTATTATTATTATTATTATTATTATTATTATTATTACCCCTGCCATAGCGAAGGCAGAGGAATCGTTTACAGTCATGTTTGTTTGTTTGGTTGTCCATGGAAAACATATCTCAAGAACTGCCGGATGGATTCGGATGAAACTTTCAGAGATGTTTGGCACAAACTGGTTAGATTTTGAGATTGATCCGGTACTGGACAAGGATTCTGGATTATTTTCCCTGTTTTGTTTTTTTTACTTAATTTTTGAGAGTGGCCAGGTTCATTTTTAATATTCTCATTTGTGAGAGCAATCAAGTTTATTTCAGATATTCTCATTTTAAAAATCATCTCTGGCTAATCATTGAGAGGACATTGGTGTTGCCTTGGTGGAGGTTTTCACTCTCTGAGTGCTCTTGTTATTATTATTATTATTATTATTATTATTATTATTATTTATAAGTTTATGAACAATAATCATTGGACAATAATACCTGAAAGGAATAAGAAAGAGAAAAAGGGAAAAGAACTCACCAGTTGTGTTTCTATGTTTAGTTGATGTACTTTTATGTCTTCATGTTTACCTCAAAATATATTATTCATATCATTGATTTTATATCATTGATTTTATATCATTGATTATGCGGTTAAGAAGCTTACTTTGTAAGCATGTGGTTTCATGTTCAATCCCATTGTATGACTCTGTGGAACCTTGGGTGAGTGTCTTCTATAATAACACTGGGCTGACTAATGCCTTGTGAGTGCATTGACCAGACTATCGGATGTTGTTACACACTGCTGATCACAATGCACTTCCTTGCATCGTTTTAGCTTTTGAATGGTGCCATCTTGCTGGCTAGGCACAGAGGAGTGTGTGTGTGTGTGTGTGTGTGTGTGTGTGTGTGTGTGTGTGTGTGTTCCCTTAGGTTTGTGTTTGTCCCCCTCCCTTTGACACCCATTATTAGTTTATATCCCCATAACTGAGAGGTTTCAGCAAAACAGACCAATCGAATAATTACTGGGGTCAATTTGATCAAGTAAACTCTTCAAGGCTGTGCCCCAGCATGGCCTCAATTCACTGACCAAAACAAGTAAAAGATAAAGCTTGGCTTCCGTAGATCATTGTGTTTTCTCTTCCTGCTGCTTTTGCATGTTGCACACTGTCCACTTTAAGTGCCTAAATGCTGCATTAAGAGATGCAATTAATGGTTTTAATTGTTAATAAGGTAAACATTTAAGACAAAAACCAAATTACTCATTATGCAGAAATCAGTTTCTTTTGTCCGTTAACAAAACATTGCACTTCATCTGAATGTTAGATTTTCTATCTATCTTTTATCTTCTGTCCAGACTGTGGCCATGCTGGTGCACCACCTTGGATAATATTTAGCTGAATGAAATGACTCCTGTACTTCTGTTTTCGGTTAAGTCTGGTATTTATTCTCTCAGTTCCTTTTGCCAAACTGCTAAGTTACGGTGACATAGACACACCAACACCAGTTGTCAGATGGTGGTGGTGGGGGTGGGGGGTCAAACACAGACACAAAGATGCACCTCATTCCCACACACAAACATACTTACACATGCACACACATACATGTATGACAGACTTTTTTTTCACTTTCTGCTTACCAAATCCACTTGCAAGGCTTTGCTTGACCCAAGGTTTTGCTTGACCCCTGCTATTATAGATTTATACAGGTCCAGTTTTGGAGAGGTCAAGTGCCTCTGGTTATTTGAGTCTGATGAGTTACTTAACAGTTAAACTCTTTAAAGAGGTAAAACCAATGATCTCTCTTTAACTGGCCATAACAAACAACCTTCTAAATATATATATATGTGTGTGTGTTGAGATGAGGAACATTTTGCTGTTATTTCAAGCAGGTCTCTTGTTCATGTTGAAGTACCCCTTCCCTTACTTTCTTTGTCTTGTTTCAAGATCTGCTTATTTAAACAAACCTGTCATATTATCAGCTGATAAGGCACTCATTGTAAATTGCTTTCTTCTAAATGACATACTTTAAGATTGGTTCTTCTCTACTATTAAATGAAATCTTCCATAATCATAACTCCTACCTGTTACCAATTTATCAATTCATTATTATTTTTATCAATCTTACTTTATTTATCTGACACTATTTACTTATCCATTTGGTTTTAATAAAGTTAACAATACGGCAGCATACTAGCAGGCTGGACTAAATGTTTTCCTGCTTTTATCTATTCTTATTTGTTGATGTTTTGTAACCAAATTATTCTTTCTACTCTACGCATACGCACAAGGCCTGAAAATTTTTTTTGAGGAGGAGGCCAGTCAGTTAGATCGACGCCAGTATGCAACTGGTACTTAATTTATTGACCCTCAAAAGGATGAAAGGCAAAAGTCGATCTCGGCGGAATTTGAACTCAGAATGTAAAGGCAGACGAAATATCACTAAGCATTTTGCCTGGCGTACTAACGATTCTGCCAGCTCGCCACCCTTTACTTGATTAATATTCTTTTCTGCTCTAGGCACAAGACCTGAAATTTGGCGGGAGGGAGGGCAGTCAATTAGATTAGCCCCAGTATGTGACTGGTATTTAATTTATCAACCCCGAAAGAATGAAAGGCAAAGTTGACCTTGGTAGAATTTGAACCCAGAACATAAAGACAGACAGCTAAGCATTTCACCCAACGTGCTAACATTTCTGCCAGCTCACCGCCTTCAAATTTTGCCAATATTGATCATATTGTTTAATCTTATTTTCAAGATTATTTTTAAAACAGCCAAAGTATTTCATAGTTTCAATATGCCCAATGTGTCATACAGTCCCACTGTTCAGTACATTGGACAAGAGTCTTTTACTATATTCACAAGGCCAACCAGAGCCTTGTGAATAGTTTTGCTCAAAAGAAACTGGAAAAAGTTTGTCATATCATCTTTGTGTATGTGTGTGTGTGTGTGTGTGCCCTTGTCTTGTGCCCATCATATTATGGTTGTAACTGAGCACCATTGTTCCTGGCCTTAAAGAAATGTCTTACCTGGAAACAGGTGAGGATTGACAACAGGAAGGGCATCTGGCCATAGAAAATCTTCCTCAGAAAATTTCGTCTGACCCATGCCAGCATGGAAAAGTGGACGTTAAAACGATTATGTTGATGATGCTCATAAAAATGTTGAAGTGCTAGGAGCTGTTCAATTATCTTTAACTTTACCAAATAGAAATAGCAGCCAAATCTTTTTCAAATCACACTACCTTTTTAAACAACAAAGAAGTCATTAGATGATGCACAGATATTCTGAAAAAGATGGGATGGTTATGTTTGGAAAGCCTTTAGTCATGTTTACTTGATGAAGAAGACAGAGATGACCATTATTCCTTTCACTAATTCTGTGAATCTCTTCCTGACGAAACTTCCTTCCTATACAATGGAGAACAAAAACTACAAAGTAGAAGGAAGCTTTTAGTTCTACCATGGATGAGTGCCACACAGCCACTTGCTTAATATAATGCTCTTAGTCCATGCTATAAAAAGGTTGAAGATATGAGTGAAATTCTGCCATCGAAACACAGTTGAATACAAACATATGTACAAGCATATATATATATATACATACACACATGCATGCATATATACTTGATACAAACACACATATGTAATAGATGCATACACACACACACACACACAAAGAGAGAGAGAGGTCATGACCTTGACATATCTAAAGAGTCTGTTATTTAGAGAACACAGAGAATTCTTGAGGATACAACAAACTCTTTAGAACTGGCCCTTTGATACAATGTACCCAATAGATTCTATCAAATGGTGGTGCTAGTTTCTAAAGCTGGGTGTTCTTCCTATGTCCATAATGAAACATGGCCATGATGCAGTCCTCTGACCTGATTATGGTGGTAGTAATTTCAAATAAGAACTGACCCAGGCTGTAACGACCAGTCTAACCACATCTGTGGAGGAAACAGATGCTAAATGATGAAGAAGAAAAGACTCCGTACATATACACACACATATCTGTTCTGCATTAATTGATAATTTAGTCATGAAATGATGCTGGTTGCATATTTATATCATAAAAATGTGGGAGCGTTAATTATTTCCAAAGTTTTCAGTATAAAAAATAACCTTTGTAGGCCTTTTATAGGGTGGTCAAGAAATATATCTAAAGTTAGCTGTCATTATTCTCTGTCCAAGCAAGATAATTCTGAACATATCAGCACCTTCCTTGTCGTCAGGAAAGGTATAATCTTTGTGGCCCAGCACAAAGTTACTTTATACAAATGAAACTAAAACATTGAGTGACGTTTGTTTTGTAATTTTTCAATTGTGTTCCCTGTTTAATCCACTTTTCAAATTTCATGTTTTTTTTCTTTTTTTCAAATTCATGCATTTGTTATACAGTCAGTGACCGAAAACCTGTAAATGTATGTGAAAGAAGGTTATGAAAGTAGCATGGGACAACCAGGGTATCTTTATCTTAAATTGATGAGTTTTTGAGGCAGAAACTAACAAAAACTATTTGCTGAATGGATAGATAATAATTAGTTTCAATTCATTTATCATTCATTTAATTACTTTGTCAAATTTTATTTTATTTTTTGGGAAATAAAATGTAAATTGCAGTAATTAAATGTAAAAGTAACCAAATCTAAAAACAAAAAAAAAATTGTAATTTAATTATAAAAGTCTGCTAATTGCAAACTTTTAAGAATTAAAAAGTTATATTCGATAATTCACAATATTTTATAGCTCAGAAATAAGCAAACAAGGACGAAAACTACATTTCTGCAGACGACAGCTAATAGGTTGATATGTTTGGACTTATCTCCCTTGCTGGCTGCATCCGACAATAACGTTAGCTGATTCCTCGTTTGTTTTCTCTGTTCTCACTATGTAACACTTGCATGGATATTTCTGATGTCGAAAGAACCGGAAATACTGAAACCCGCCTTATTATTATATTATATATTTTCAACGGACTCTTAAGATTTATTATTGTGTATCTAAGGAGAATTATTTTCGTCTGACACCGTTTACATACTTCTAGTCACGTATTTATTCACAATGGTCAAACTAACATGTGGACCCAGCTTTCTCTGTTTTTATGGGAAATAATAAATGTTATGTATTATAGACGTTTGATTAGCTTGTGTCTTCTTTGTTTCGATGAGGGGTGTGTCTACTGCGGTATACGCGTGCGTGTGTTTGTGTGTGTATATATATATATATAAATATACACACACACACACACACACATATATATATATATATATATATATATA
>NW_026340348.1:0-3769 GCF_001194135.2 Octopus bimaculoides | reverse complement strand
TGTGTGTGTGTGTGTGTGTGTGTGTGTGTGTGTGTGTGTGTGTATTTGATGTGCAAAAGGAGACTAAGATGGCTTAGATATGTGAAGCGGACGGATGACAACAGAATTCTCAAACAGCTGTTATATGGCGAGTTGGCTCAGGGTAGCTAAGGACGACCAAAGTTGAGATTTAAGGACACGTAAGAGCAGCCTGACCAAGTGTTACATCGATGCAAAGACTTGGGCCGAGTAAACTGAAGACCGAACAACTTGGTAAACCTCAGTGAACGAAGGAATGAAACAGCTCGAGGAAGAAAACATCTCGGACCTCGAAACAAAACGAAATGAAAACAACAGACCGCAACCCTGCTTGCAGATTTTGCAGCAGAATTTGTTCATCAAACATAGGAAGGATCAGCCATGAAAGAAGCTGCAGGTAGAAGATTACGAGTACCTAATTAAGACATTCTCCGCTGCTATCAAGACATAAAGAGGCGGATATATATATATGTATAGCTGTCGGACTTGTAACACCATACGTTTAATATATACCTCCTTCTCCCCTTTATTTTTCTGTTAGTTTATTTTATATATATGAGACTAACGTGAACAGTCATGAGTTTAAACTGGTGGTCCACACTGACGAGACTCAAGGTTGAATAACCAAAAGCCGAAACCTGGTTTGTGGATATCCGTAATTGCATAATATTTTTATTTGTGTTGTTAAATGTTTTAATTCGGTCTGTTTTCCTCGCATACTGTTTTTCTCTGTTATATTGGTGCGCTACGGTGGATTATTTAAGACTTGGCTCTTATTTCTAGCAGGTAGATGCTCATTAAGCATCATTACGATATATATATATATATATATATATATATATATATATATATATATATACTTAGATATTCATCGTCTCTCTGTTTACATGTATATATATTCTCCATACGAAACCCAAGCAGTTTTATTTGTTTATTTGCATCATTGTCAAAATATCACCAGGATTTCTCTTATAGCCCCTCTTTTACTCCATGAACTCGGTCCTCGGTAAAAGTTTCAAAGTGTAACTTAAATCATTTGAGCGCTACAAAGTGTTTTCCATATTGAGAACCTGGCCCTTATCTGTTGACTGTATGTTATTAATGGGGAGAATATATACGTATATGGTGCAGCCATCTGGTTCGCCAGTCCTCGGTCAAATCGTCCAACCCATGGAAAGCAGACGTTAAACGATGATGATGATGCACACTTAAAAACTATAGAAGCCTTTTCGGTAAAAGAAAAAACAACCAAAAAGTAAATATTTTCAGCTGTAAAAGTGTGTGATTAAAGGGTGACTTGGCTGTTGTTTCTAGCATATCCCATGACCAACTTTGACAAGTATAGTTTTTTTTTTCAATACTTTCTCACCATTAATAGCATAAACTCATTTATGCTATTAAAAAAATGTTCATTTTTTTTTTTTTTTTTGTAGTTAGTGAGTTGCAGTCGTGATCGTAAGTTTGTGGTTTCGATTCCAGGACCAGGCAATGCGTTATATTTTTGAGCAAAGCTTCATATCACGTTGGTCTAGTCCCTCAGCTGGCAAAAATGGATAATCTTGCGATGGACCTGCGTCCCGTCCAAGAGGGGTGTGTGGAATATATATGCTACAGAACCTTAGGAATGAGAACCCAGGTTCGAAAATTTCCCCCAAGACACCTAATGTAGGATATTTGTCCTCATATTGTTTGTTGTTAACACAACGTTTCGGCTGATATATCCTCCAGCCTTCATCGTGTCTTGGGGATATATATATATATATATATATTCGGAAAAAATAAGGTGTTCAGAGATCTGGATGGTTGTACATCACTTCCAAACCTTCTAATAAATACACATACACGCGCGCGCGCAAGCAAGCAAGCGACTGAAAGTTGCAGTTTCATCAGATCACCGAAGTTAAGTACCACTGCACCTAGTTTAATAGTAGGACGGGTGGCTGCTTGAGAAACTCGGGTCCTGCAAACGATATCTTTAGTTATGGGTGCAGACATAGCCTTATGGTTAAAAAGTTCGTTTTGCATTAGCGTGCTTTCGGGTTCAGTTCCACTGCACGGCACTTTGTTACGAGTGTCCGTGACGATTCTTCGGAGGTGGTATATCGAAACTGAAACTATTTATTCAGTAATTTCCGTAACAAAAAAAAAAAAAATAATCTCTTCAATTTTTT
This sequence comes from Octopus bimaculoides, assembly GCF_001194135.2. Taxonomy (NCBI): domain Eukaryota; kingdom Metazoa; phylum Mollusca; class Cephalopoda; order Octopoda; family Octopodidae; genus Octopus; species Octopus bimaculoides. Next base: position 1,580 of record NW_026340348.1, on the reverse strand, counting down.
TTTCAGCTGAATCGTCTATACTTATCTATTTTTTGTGTTTGTATGTATGTGTGAACGCACTAGCGTAGCTAGAGCGTGTGCCGTCCGGGCCGGCCTTTCCGTTTGCCGCCCCCGGCAAAAGAAACACATATTGCCTATAGCAGACCCCAAAATGGTGTCCCTTTGAAAGTGCCGTCCCTACCGCGCCCCCTAGCTACGCTAGTGTGTGTGTATGTATGTATATTTAGGTAAGTATAGGTATGTGTTTGTGTGCATCACCATCGTTTAACGTCTGCTTTCCATGCTGGCATGGGTTGGACGGTTTGACTGAGGGTTGGCAAGCCAGAAGCTGCACCAGGCTCCAATCTGATCTGGCACGGTTTTTACAGCTGGATGCCCTTCCTAACGCCAACCACTTCGAGAGTGTAGTGGGTGCTTTTTACGTGCCACCGGCACGGGGGCCAGTCAGTGGGCACTGGCAACGACCACATTCAGATGGTGCTTTTTACTTGCCAGCGGCACTGGAACCAGTCAAGTGACACTGGCAACAACCACACTCGAATGGTGTCTACCACGTGCCACTGGCACGGGTGCCTGTCAGGTGGGTGCATGTATGGATATTTGTGTATATATGTATGCATGTGTTCACGTGCATGTATGTATATTTGTGTATGTACATATAGTTACATAAACATAAGTAATTTAGCTGGGAAAAAAAATTGAAGAAACAACAATTTTTCTGAAATTGCCAAACAAATGCGTTGTTTTGATATGCCATCTCCAAAGGATTGCCATGTCTTCTACTATAGCCCTGGGCCAACAAATGTTTTGTGGTTGAATCTGATTGATGGAAACTGTGTGGAAGCCTGTTGTGTGTATGTGTGGTAAGAAGCTTGCTTACCAACCACTTGGTTCCAGGTTCAGGCCCACTTCATGGTACCTTGCGCGAATTTCTTCTGCTTTGTGAGCGGATTTGGTAGACGGAAACTGAAAGAAGCCTGTCGTATATATACATACATATATGTATATGTGAGTGTCTTTGTGCCTGTGTTCTTCCCATCCGCACACACACACACACACATATACACATTCCACTTCTTGACAACTGATGTTGGTATGTTTACGACCCTGTAACTTAACAGTTTGGCAAAAGAGACTGGTAGAATAAGTACCAGGCTTAGTGAAAAAAAAAAAGAACCGGAGATTGATTTATTCAACTAAAAATTCTACAAGGTGTTGCCACAGCATGGTCACAATCTAATGACTGAATCAAATAAAATATAAACGATTTCATATTGCATTTATTCTGCCAGACAACTATTTGAATACCACAGAATGTTTATTTACTCTCATAAATAGCAAACCTCATTTAAGCACATGGCCACCAGCTGTGACTGCACACCACTGACGAAGTTCAATAATACTGAAATGCATCTGGTTAACCACCGCCAGGATGATCCTTTTCACCTTTCAATATTTATTGTGGTTTTAAACACAGCACGTCCATAAGAGATGTTATCTCTGGACAAATATTGCAGTAAATTTGCCTTTCAATGATGTATTTATGTTAAGCATGATACCTACATGGCTCTCTCTTGTAT
>NW_026340347.1:0-285 GCF_001194135.2 Octopus bimaculoides | reverse complement strand
ATATACAAGACAAGGTATAAATAATGGTCATTACATATCTTTCTTTGTAGTAAATTTGGTTTACAGCTGTTTCCAGTAGTCATTATAGGTTCGTTATTGATAGGTTTACATGATTAGCCTATTGATCAGTTGAGAGAAACTGAACAACCTAAGAAATTAATGCTTCTTTCATCAGAGCCATTTCTGGTTATAACAAAGCAAAACACTGAAGGAATGGTACAGGGATAGAGGAGGGGAGCATGAAGAGAGGCAATAAGAATCTGTATAAGGTAAGTGGAAGTATAT
>NW_026340346.1:0-316 GCF_001194135.2 Octopus bimaculoides | reverse complement strand
ACATGCTCTGACTTTGGATTTCGACATTCTTCGCTCCCAGTTTTGTTTCTTCTATCAAGTTGAACTATGAAAAGCAGTCGTTGTTGTATTCATAATACATACAAACATCCATCCATACATACATACATACATACGTACATACATGCAGGCATACATACATCGATACATACATGTGTGTATATACGTATGTATGTATGTATGTATGTATGTATGTTCATGCACACACGCGCAGACATAGGAATAGATAGACAGATAGACAGACACAGATAGACACAGATAGACAGACAGACAGATAGATAGATAGATAGATAGATAG
>NW_026340345.1:0-208 GCF_001194135.2 Octopus bimaculoides | reverse complement strand
ATTCGATCAACTGGAACCCTCGACGTCGTAAGCGACGGAGTGCCAACAAAACCCATCACTACTGAACCGACCAAATTTTTTGCTGGTAGTGCAACATATGCTAATCATATGCAAATCTGTCCTCACAGCCTCTTTGTGCTGGCCAGTAAAAATAAAATTTGCATACTAAGTCATCATCATCATCATCTTCATCAACAACACCACCACC
>NW_026340344.1:0-201 GCF_001194135.2 Octopus bimaculoides | reverse complement strand
TATATACATATATATATACGTGTATAAATATATGTATATATACATATATAGAAACGTGTATAAATATATGTATATATACATATATGTGTGTATAAATATATGTATATATATACGTAAATACATATATATATGTGTGTGTGTATGTATATACATATATATATATATATGTGTGTTTGTGTGTGTATATATATATATATATAT
>NW_026340343.1:0-425 GCF_001194135.2 Octopus bimaculoides | reverse complement strand
TGTGTGTGTGTGTGTGTGTGTGTGTGTGTGTGTGTGTGTGTGAAAGATTTCTACACCGTTGCAGTAAAAAAAATACGCTCGCTCTATTATGGTTAACACCAAATGAGAACGAACCTGCAACTATGGGGTTTTTACCACCCAGACTTGCAATAAAACACTTTGTAACACCAAAGATGAAGGTAAGGATTATGAGAGCATTGACCACCTTAAACTAGGAGACCATCCAGAAGAGTTGCAGGAGAAACCGAAGTCATCTCGAGGCCATGGCTGAAGCCAATGGCGATTTTATTGAATACATTTACTCGTTAGTATTTCAATATATTTTTATGTAATTATGGTAAATATATCTGATAAAAGGAGATGTCAATGTTATTTTCATTTTTGTGTAATTTAGATGACAGTATATTCACCGCACCCTGCATATA
>NW_026340342.1:0-492 GCF_001194135.2 Octopus bimaculoides | reverse complement strand
ACACAAGAAGTTGTAGTCGATGGAGTCCACTCAAGCCCAGCAAAAGTCACGAGTGGTGTTCCTCAGGGGACTGTCTTGGGCCCGCTCCTCTTTATAATTTATATAAATGACCTTTCCTGCGTCGTAAAATCACTGCAAAGTGAAAATATTTGCTGATGACACTAAGCTCCAGCAAATCATCAAAGAAGAAGAAGACCAAACCCAACTCCAGACTGATCTATATGCTGTGAGTCAATGGGCAGATAAAAACAAAATGAAACTGAACGAGGGAAAATTTGAGCTGATACATTTTGGAAGAAAGTCCACACTAAAACAGTCATACTCCCTTCCTTCAGGGGAACCGCTCACGGCATCCAACAATATCAGAGATCTGGGTGTAATTGTTGACAACAATCTCAATTGGAGTGCCCACATCAACAATAAGGGCAATATAGCTCGTAGAATGAGCTTCTGGATCTTAAGAACCTTCCGGTCCAGAGAACAAGGTGTCAT
>NW_026340341.1:5227-5341 GCF_001194135.2 Octopus bimaculoides | reverse complement strand
CAATTAAATGGAGTTGCATGAAACGATCGTACTGCATTACTTCTGGATATGCTTGTTGCTCTGGATATGTATGTTTGCATCTATGTATGTATGCATGTATGTATGCATGTATTA
>NW_026340341.1:2941-5217 GCF_001194135.2 Octopus bimaculoides | reverse complement strand
TCAAAATAAGCAACAAGGATATCCAGAGATAATGCAGTACGATCATTTCAAGTAACTCCATTTAATTGAACAATGTAATCATTACATCAATTTACATCTGCATTTTAAATTGATGCAATGATTGTTCAATTAAATGGAGTTGCATGAAACGATCGTACTGCATTACTTCTGGATATGCTTGTTGCTCTGGATATGTATGTTTGCATCTATGTATGTATGCATGTATGTATGCATGTATTATGCATGCATCTATGTATGCATGCATGTATGTATGCATGTATGTATGTATGCATGTATGTATGTATGTATGTATGTATGTACTCGACGCCAAGGTGCAGATACTGACTACCAAATTTCACTTGCGAACCGTTTGTCGAGACACGTTGGTGCCTGCAAATCCGTTCATTATTCAGAATGCCCTTGCTGCGTTTTGCAATGCACTGCGTTATACTCACGGGTCAATCAATTCTATCGACTTCATCTGCCTCATAAGGTCTCCGAAACCCATGAAATCTTTCTGTCCATCTTTCTTTTTCTTCCTGGGATTAGATTATTAAAACACGAAGAAAAAGACAACGAATTAAGGAGACGTGATTTATTTATTTGTTTAACATATGAGATAATTTAAGGACATACTCCTTCAAATAATTATTCATCGAAAGCATAGTACCCGAGTGGGAAATTGGCTGAGTGATATATTCGTAAGGGATATATTCCAAGAAACAGACATTCGAAGAAAACCACATAACGGAATTATAAACTCAATAGAAAATATTGCGTACTTATATACCAGGTATATAAAGGAATCTACAAACTTATTCCTCGGAATACAGCTTAGTGGATGGTATATTGTTCGAAAGTAAAGTTGGCCGAATGGTATATTCGTAGAAATACATATTCTAGCATAAGATGAATTTTTTTTAAAATTTTAAAAAGCGTTTGATCGAAAGATAAATTGATCGAAAAGGAATTAGTCAAATGAAAGGCGGAATATCAGTCAAAATGTAAATATTTTTTCAAATCTAAAAGTAAAGTATGTATTAAAAACCGGAGAGACACACATACATACATACATACATACATACATACATACATACATACATACGTACTGTTCATTTGAAAGCTTTATTGCACACAATGTTTAGTTGAGAAGCTCAATATTCATAATGTCTCTGATAAGCATCGTTCAACAATATTTCTCTTACAAAATTAATATTATAGAGAGGACAGTGAAATCGGAGATAGCGGTGATGATGGAGGGCACGGTAAGGATATAGGACACAGCGAGGTTGGAGAGAACGTTAAGGGTAGATCGGGCGGTTATTTTGAAGGGGACGGCGAGGATAGAGATGTTGGTGAGGGCAGAAAAAACGGTGGTGTTAGAAAAAGAAGTACTGTCCTCCAATAATTTAGCAAACAATAGTCGAAAATGGTGACTGTGGTCAGATTGAATGGCCCTAGAAGTAACTAGAAAAAGGAGGGATGAGGGAGTTTATTTTTTGCAATTGGGATAATCCAGGGTTTGTGGAGTTCCTTGGTTGATTTTAAATTAGTCCTCGACAGAGATATTAGATTCGGATCCTATGTATATATATTACATACATACATACATACATACATACATGCATACATATATCTTCGTTTTTCTCTCGTTTTCTCTCTCTTTTTCTTTTACCTCCTCTTCTCCCACTATTCTATTCTATTACTCTGTCACTCTCTTTCCCTCACTCCTCCTCCCTTGCTCACGTGGTTCCCACGTGACCATCGGCCATTTTTCTTTCTTTCACTCCGTTGTAGCTGGAACAAGGAAGACGTGTTCTTGTTTGTCTCCTGTCTTAGCTTGATTTACGCGTCGGCCACCACAACCTCGTCCTGTTTGTGTTACCAATTTTGACCCCTCCCCCCCCGCAAAATCACAAATTTTATTCAATTTGCTTTGCGGGAGCAACTGTTTTATCGAAAGCGCATATTGTTGTTAAATGCTCAATATACGAAACTAGAAAAACAGACAATAACTGATGAAGGGTCGTTCTTTATGTTGTTTGTTTTGTTTTTCCATTTGTGTCTTTCGTTGTTTGAAAGAATAGTTCATGTTCCATGTACTGACTGGTGCTTCGTATTTTTTTGTACACGTTTCGTGACGTCCTGTGCCCACATATGCATATATATATATATGTATATATATATATATATATATATATATATACGTATAGATATATGTACATATATGTACATATAAGTATGTATATATGCATATACATATATTTATATATATA
>NW_026340341.1:1590-2186 GCF_001194135.2 Octopus bimaculoides | reverse complement strand
TTATTATTATTATTATTATTATTATTATTATTATTATTATTAGCATTGTGGAGACCCAATGGCCCAGTGGTTAGAGCAGCGGGATCGCAGTCGGAAGATCGCGGTTTCGATTCCCAGACCGGGTGTTGTGTGTGTTTATTGAGCGAAAACATCTGAAGCTACACGAGGCTCCGGCAGGGTGTGGTGGCGACTCCTGTTACACCCTTTCGACCCAACATTCATTCTTTCTTGTTGTTTCTTCAGTAACGCTGTGATGGACTGGCGTCCCGTCCAGCTGGGGGAAACACATACGCCATAGAAACCTGGAAAACGGGTCCATGAGCCTGGCTAGGCTTTAAAAGGGCGCATAAAAAAATTATTATTATTATTAAAGGGGGAAGCTGACAGTATCTTTAGCACGCCTGGCAATATGCCTTGCGGCATTTCGTCCGCTCAAATTCCGCAGAGGTCAACTTTGCTTTCATCCTTTCGGGGGTCGATAAATTAAGTACCAGTAATACGCTGAGCTCAGTGTGTCCAACTTATCTCCTCCTCTGAAATTACCGGCCGTGAACCAAAATTTAAAACCAATTTCATCTTCATCATCATCATCATCA
>NW_026340341.1:0-247 GCF_001194135.2 Octopus bimaculoides | reverse complement strand
GTGTGTTTGAATTTCTTTGTGTGTGTGTGTGTGTGTGTTTGAATTTCTTTGTGTGTGTGTGTGTGTGTGTACACATGTAGGCAGTTATAAGAAATATATACAATATTTGGAACGTTTATAAACATTTTAGTTACGATAAGAAATATGCTTTTATATACGCAGGCAATTAACAGCAAGCACCTGCAGTACATGTATACTTATACACGCGCACATATACATACATACATAAATACATACATACATACAT
>NW_026340340.1:0-260 GCF_001194135.2 Octopus bimaculoides | reverse complement strand
TGTATGTATGTATGTATGTATGTATGTATGTATGTATGTATAATGTATGTGTTTGAGAGTGTATGTATGCATGCGTATGCATATACATGTGTGTATATGTACTTTTTTTCTCCTTGCTTCTCTCCTTATTTTTTTTCTCCTTTTTTTCTCCTTTTTTTCCTCCCTATTTTTTTTCTCCTTGCTTCTCTCCTTATTTCTTTCAGTGTTCCTTTCAGTTGAAAAGCGTAGCTCGAAACGTCAAAGACTTTCTCTATTCCCGA
>NW_026340339.1:0-331 GCF_001194135.2 Octopus bimaculoides | reverse complement strand
TATTATTATTATTATTATTATTATTATTATTATTATTATGTTGTATTGCTAGCTAGTTGAAGAAATATGAATCTCGTTTCACACGTAATTACTAGATGTACGTATGTGAAAGCAAGACCTTATTGAAATTATTTAAGCTATCTAATTAGCTTATTAATTCTAATCTACGTATAACATATAATACAAGATATCTATGACAAACAATTATGTATGCCTTTTAAAGGATTTATTTGGAACAATTTTTTTAAGAATGGTGTATGCACACATATATGCTTTACAAGGTAAGACTTGTCGAGAAATATAAATGCTATATATATATATATATATATAT
>NW_026340338.1:0-230 GCF_001194135.2 Octopus bimaculoides | reverse complement strand
TATATATATATATATACATTTATATATACACACATATATTATGTATATATGCATATATACATATATATATGCATATATGTATATATGTATATATATATATGTGTATATATAAGTATATATGATATATATTTATATATATATAAATGTGTATACACACATACATATATATAAATTTATACATATATATATTCATATGTATATATGCATATATACATACACATGTCTATATA
>NW_026340337.1:0-313 GCF_001194135.2 Octopus bimaculoides | reverse complement strand
ACCATCACCATCATCATTGCAATATCATTGCCACCACCGCCACTGCCATTATGCTGCCATCATCACCATCGCTACCAACATCATCATCATCACTATGGTGATCATATCATCATCATCACCATCTTCTTCATCATCATCGTCAGCATCGTCTTCATCATCATCGTCAGCATCGTGTTCATCATCATCGCTGTAAATAATGCTTCCATCATCATCCCCACCACCACCATTATAACCATTACATCATCACCACCACCATCACCACTACCATCACCACCATCACCACCACCTCTACTATCACCACCACCACCATCAT
>NW_026340336.1:0-436 GCF_001194135.2 Octopus bimaculoides | reverse complement strand
GTTTATATTTATATAAGGGGCATTACTACAGAATAATAATGCCACACAGTTAACTTCTAAAAATAAACACATTTTTAGTACCGAATGCGAGGAAACACAACCAACAGAAGAAAACCTTTCTTTTAAATAACTCAACTATGTATCGACCGATTTCGCGATTACTAGAATGAATCTAGACTCCGCTCGTCAGCATAGTATTGTTTATGAAAAACATATACAAATAAACAGAATTCTCACCTTACCAAAAACGAACACTCTCCGTAAAGCAAAGGGAATGAAGTTTATCTGTATAAATCTTCAGCAAAGAAGCGGGAAATACAACTGGGTTGTCTTGGCACATGCGTTGAGACAGGAATAAAACAATTCCGCATTGAATATAATCCGTGTATATATTTGATTAATAAATTCAAAAAAGGGATAAAACTCTTTTACAAGA
>NW_026340335.1:0-280 GCF_001194135.2 Octopus bimaculoides | reverse complement strand
ATATATATATATCTGTACACATAATATAGATTTCTAATTTTTATTGTTGATATGTGTGTGTATGTGCGTGTGTGCGTGTATGTAAGAAAGTACATGCGCTCGCGCGTCTTCCTTTTTTCCGGTTGGATTATTTTTTACATGATCAATTTTATTTATTTCTGCTGTATTTTTTTTATATCATTATTTATATTATCATCTGTATATTCTCCCAAAAAGAAGTTCCTGCATCGAATATTGAAAATTAACAAGAACAACAACAACAACAACAACAACAACAACA
>NW_026340333.1:0-212 GCF_001194135.2 Octopus bimaculoides | reverse complement strand
TATATATATATATACATACATATATATGTGTGTGTGTGTGTGTGTATATTCGTGCATGTGCGTGTGTGTGTGCTTGTGGCTGTGTGGTAAGAAGCTTGGCTTCCAACCACATGGTTCCGGGTCCAGTCCAAAGCCTTGTGAGTGGATTTGGTTGACGGAAATTGAAAGAAGATTATCGTATATACATATATATATATATATATATATATATA
>NW_026340332.1:0-1602 GCF_001194135.2 Octopus bimaculoides | reverse complement strand
CGCACATGCGTTCGGTCCTACGTACGTACGTTTGTTTGTTCATTCGTTCCATCGTTTGTTTGTACATACGTACGTTCTTTCGTTTGCTCGATCGTTCGTCCATTCTTTCATTACTTCCTTCGTTCTTTCGCTCGTTCGTTTATTCGTTTGTTTGTTTCGTTCGTTCGTTCTTTCGTACGTACGTACATTCTTTTTTTCAATCGTTCGTTCATTCTTTCGTACGTTCGTTCGTTCGAACGTACGTGCGTTAGTTTGTTCGTTCGTTCGCACGTTCTTTCGTACGTACGTTCTTTCGTTCGTACGTACGTTCGTTCGTTCGTATTTAGTAACGTACGTACGTTCGTTCGTACGTACTTACTTATGAACGTACGTACGTTCATTCATTCTATCGTTCGTTCGTTCTTTCGTACTTACGTACGCACATCCGTTCGTTCGTACGTGCGTTCGTTAATTTGTTCGTTCGGTCGTTAGTTTGTTCATTCGTTCGCTCTTTTGTCCGTAGATACGTACGTGCATTAATTCATTCGTACGTACGTACATATGTGCTTACGTACGTACGTGCGTTTGATCGTTCTATCGCTTGTTCATTCGTTCATTCTTTGTTTTGTTCGTTAGTTTCGTACGTTCGTTCTTTCGATCGTTTGTTTGTTCGTTCGATCGTTAGTTCGTACGTACGTACCTATTTACGTACGTTCGTTCGTACGTACGTACATTCATTCTTTCGTTCATTTGCTCGTACGTACGTTCGTTAGTTCGTACGTTCATTCATTCATACGTATATACATATGTAAATACGTACGTTCGATCGTTCGTTCGTTGGTTCTTTCGTCCGTTCTTTTCGTTGGTAAGCTCGTACGTGCGAACGAATGAACAAACGAAAGAACGAACGAACGAACGTACGAACGTACATATATTCGTACTTACATATGTATAAATGAACGAACGAACGAAGGAGCGTGCGTATGTTCGTACGAACATATGAACGAACGAACGAACGTACGTACGAATGTACGTACGTACGTCCGAACGAAGGTACGTGCGTACGAACGAACGTACGTACGAACGAACGATCGTACGTATGAACAAATGATCGAAGGAAGGAAAGAACGTGTGTACGTATGTAAGTTCGTACGTACGAACGAATAAACGAAAGAACGAACGTACGTATGTTCCTACGAACGAACGAACGTATGTCAGAACGAACGAACTAACGACCTAATGAATGTACGTACGTACGTATGAAAGAACTAACGAACAAGGCAACGAACGAACGTCCGTACGTACGCACGAACGAAAGAACGTACGTACGAAAGAACAAAAGAATGAACGAACGATTGAACGAAAGCATGTATGTACGTACGAAAGAACGAACGAACAAACAAACATAAGTGCGAAGGAACTAACGAACGAACGATCGAGCAAACGAAAGAACGTACGTACGTATGTACGAACAAATGAAGGAACGAATGAACAAACAAATGTACGTACGTAGGAACGAACGCATATGTGAACGAAAAAACAAACGGACATACGTACGAACAAACAACGAAAGAACGATTGAACGTATGTACGTACATACGTAAGAATGGACGTACGAACGAC
>NW_026340331.1:0-341 GCF_001194135.2 Octopus bimaculoides | reverse complement strand
AAATATTTAATTTGACTAACGTCATTTTTCCGTTTTTTTTTTGTTTTTTTTAAAATTTACTTACAATATACGCAGATGCTTACACGTGCGTTACTTTTTTCCAAATGAGTGAAATGTGTGTTATAAACGATATTTTGAGAAATAGTTTTTCGAAAAGAGACTTCGATGGAAAACAATTAATTATAAACGGTGGGTGACCAAAGAACTCGTATATTTAATCAGTATTTATGACAAAAAAATGGAAAGTTATCTAGATACAGCTTCTATCTTCACTGGTCTGTCAAACCAGTAATTTCTTATTTTTGTTAGAAGTATTCAGTGACATTTTTTCTTTTACTGAC
>NW_026340330.1:0-398 GCF_001194135.2 Octopus bimaculoides | reverse complement strand
ATCACCCATCTTTCTTTTCCTTACGTGATCATCTCTCTTTTCTTTCTGTCTGTCTTACAGACCAGACGCATTCTTATCTGTCTCCTCTCCTATCTCTTCTCTTGTCAATGACAATATTCCTCCAGAGTTCGCCACCTTACCTCGTCTGGCCTAACGGCCCTCCGTGTGTGTTTACGTTTGGTTTGTTGTCTGTCTCCACTGTCCTCTTTTTTGTTACCAGATTTGACCCTCCGCAAATCCCAAATTTTATTTTGGTTCGTAGGAACAACTGCCTTTCGAAGCCTCATATTGTCGTTAAATTCTCGAAATGAGGAGTAGATAGACAGTCGCCAACTGATGAAGGGTCGCTCTTTATGTTACTTGTCTTATTTTCCATTTGTTTCTCTCGTTGTTCGCAT
>NW_026340329.1:0-680 GCF_001194135.2 Octopus bimaculoides | reverse complement strand
CCGTCCCCGCCCCGCCGTTACCGGTCTCCCACTTTCCTCAACTATCACCTTTCCAACACACCATTCCCCTCCCATTCTGGCGACTCCAGTCCGACCCCTCCCCTTCGCACATCTTCCCCAACCTACCCCTTTCCTTCTTCAAACGAGCACGCAACCTACGTAATCTCTGGTTCACAGTTTGTTCCCTAACTCCACTTCCCAACCTGGTTCGTTCCCCTGCTCCAGCCCACGCTGCCGCACTGATTCCTACCTCTCCAACACCAACATTCGCACAGGCACTAACCATCTTCCCTCTCGTAACACTGACTCCTTTACCTGCATTTATAGCACTTCTATACTTATTTATATGCTTATTTCATTCGTTTATTTCGAACCGTTACTCATATGATTGTGGTCAATTAATAAATAGGTATAATTGAATGTTAACAAGGTGATGTTTGTCGTTTGCTTGTGCGCTCCATTTTCTTATTAGCCTTATAAATCCTGGGTAAATTTCAGATTTACCCCCACCCATACCTAGTATTCAATTGCGATATTGCCCTGCAATAATAGTAAGCACTTGGATATAAATACGTATATATACATCCAATAGTATATTATATATTTAATATCCTTTACATGGTTACTTAACCTGGAACTCATACAAACACACACACACATACATGCATACGTATATATAT
>NW_026340328.1:0-642 GCF_001194135.2 Octopus bimaculoides | reverse complement strand
GAGGAGGGGGATTGTGACAATAATGTTGATGATGATGATACATTATACACAAATTTTTATCTCCAATATGATTGTCATTGCAGAGGACACTACAAAGAGATTACATAATGTGTTAGGTTTTATATAAAATCGGGTAAGGTGCCAAAATAGTTATTATATTGGATAACATTCAGTGAAACGTACAGCTCCAATGTGTCTGGAATCATGTTTGCCATCCGTACTTTTAAAGCATACAGACATGTGTGCTGTCTGCCTCTATATACTTACATATATTTAGAAACCCATATTTTGCAACTAGCGAAATTACGATCAGCTGTTTGCTGACTGTTATTGTATATTTTAAATTTTAGATTTCGGATTTGAAATTTTCCTACATTTCGTTATGAATATATGAATTTTTGCTGTTTCGTTACATTTATGTTAGTCTTGTTTATTTTGAAATATGGATCTTTGAATGAAATACTGTGAACACTAATGTTTCGAGAATGTTATTACACTTTTTTTAAATATTTTGCACGTATGGTTTTTTTCAGTGTGTAATGTTTTAAAACTTGTTTCAGTATATTTGTGGGAGAAGGCGGGCCAAAAACTTTTCTAATTTATTGATTATATAGATACATACAAATATATCTTTATATATGG
>NW_026340327.1:0-571 GCF_001194135.2 Octopus bimaculoides | reverse complement strand
TGTAGCCCATCTTTTATACGAAGACAAAACAATGTACATGATAACACTTCTAAATAGTTAAAATCAGAAATCATGAGAACCACTGCCTGGTATTGCATCAAGGCATTTATTATTATTATTATTATTATTATTATTATTATTATTATTATTATTATTATTATTATTATTATTATTATTATTATTACTGTTGTTGTTCTGTTTGTTATTCAGCGTATATTTCAAGAAAGGGAAAGAAGTTTTTGACAGGTGCGTTTGTGTTAAGAATTAGTGAATGGTAGATATAAATGTGAAAATGCTATTAACGAAAAGAAAAAAATTATAATGAGCGAACGAATATAAAATTGCAAACAACACAATCAGAGGTACAATAACAACGCCTAGGTTAACAATAAGCAGTAACCTCTAATCTAATTGCCATATCATGGTTGCTTTGTGTCCGTGATTCTTTACTGCATTTATCGCACCATACATACATACATACATACATACATACATACATACATACATACAGGCATACCTATTCGTTCATATATACATTCTCATATACATATGCTCATATATATATATATAT
>NW_026340326.1:0-311 GCF_001194135.2 Octopus bimaculoides | reverse complement strand
AGGATGTATTAGATGATAAGTGACTGCTTGATGTTCTGCAAAGCATGTTGTCTCTCAAAAGAATATGCCAAGCGAGTACGCAGGCAGAAAGCCAGCCATTTTGAGGAGAGAGAGAGAGAGAGGATTTGTCGATTACAGTGGTCCAATTACTTGACACCGAAAGAATGAAACACCGTGTTTGAACAACATTTAAGGCAGAATGATTACGACTGGAACGACTTATACCATAGGTCTTCCTCGACCAGAAATGACCAAGGGCTTAGCAACAACAACAACAACAACAACAACAGCAGCAGCAGCAGCAGCAGCAA
>NW_026340325.1:0-490 GCF_001194135.2 Octopus bimaculoides | reverse complement strand
TGTAACGATATAGGACAGTAGAATGTGAGGTTAATTGATATAGGTTAGTTAATATTGTCGAAGGACTTGATGTGTCAATAATTAACAAGCATAATACAGTTATGAACTGTTAAGTAGGTCATGAGTAAACCCATAGGATAGCCAGACTATAGATTAGTTGAACATAAATATAAACAGAGCGGATGTGTACTTATTTTATCGGTTTCTTTTACCGAACTGCTAAGTTTCTGGGACGTAAACACAGCAACACCGGTTCTTAAGGTTGGTAGAGAACAAACACAGAGACAAAAGATACACACACAAATACACGACGGGCTTCTTTCAGTTTCCGTCTGTTCCAAATTCACTCACATGGCTGTGGTCGACTCGATGCTGAAGTAGCAGACACCTAGGACTGAACTCGAAATCATGTGATGGCGAAGCAAACTTTTTACCACAGAGCTAATATGCATGTGTGTGTGTGTGTGTGTGTGTGTGTGTGTGTGTGTGT
>NW_026340324.1:0-412 GCF_001194135.2 Octopus bimaculoides | reverse complement strand
GTCTGTCTGTCTGTCTGGATGTATGTATGTATGTATGATAATGTATTAATGCATTCTTCATTTTCTTTTCTCTCTTTCACACTCACGTCTTTCTCATTCTCTTGAATCCTTTTTCTTTTACTCTTTATAGGCAATATGGAATTGATCAGACAAAGATTATTGCATAAAGAGGATATGATATTGATTATATTTTGACCAAAGATTACAACTGATTGTCGATAGCTTGCTCAAATGGCATCGCCCTATTGTATTGTGAGTTAACCTTGTGTACGTTAATATAAATGCATATGTATACATAAAATGAATGCACAAACACACAAACACACACATACTGTATATGTATGCGTACTAAAGTGTATGTGTATATATATATATACTAGCAGAAATACCCGGCGTTGCTCGGGTTAAAGAG
>NW_026340323.1:0-470 GCF_001194135.2 Octopus bimaculoides | reverse complement strand
GTCAGGTAATGCTGAGTAAGTGCTATGGATAGACCATAGTTAAGCTCCAGCTTCAGTGAATATGCGAATAAGGAGTCCAACGTAGGTCATATATCAGCGTGTGTATATACAATTTTTTTTCAGAATGAGATACAAAACCAAGACTGTGAAGATTTTAGAACATTTATGAACAGAAGGTCTTACAGCTGTTTCCAGGCTATTTATTACATCTCTTCATCGGAGACGGTGTGAGAAAATGGTTAAGCAATAGTTAATTTAGATAAGATACGAAATAGAGAGTGAAGTGGAGGAATGAAAATCGATGCGAGATATGCAGGGATATTGCATTTGTAGATTTATTATATAGGCAGAATGGTACACCCCCCCACACACATATATATATATATATATAATTTTCTCATATTGCTTCTGTTGTCACGTTGTCTTCTTTTCACCCTTTCTCACTATGTATACACATACAACTATGTATA
>NW_026340321.1:0-540 GCF_001194135.2 Octopus bimaculoides | reverse complement strand
AATAATAATAATAATAATAATAATAACAATAATGCCCTGATGCAGTACCAAGCAGTGGCTCACATGGCTTCTCATTTTAACTGATTGGAAGTGTTATCATGTACATTGTTTTGTCTTGGTATAAAAGATGGGCTACAGCAAATATTCTGCTTAATACTACAGATTTGCTTGTCAGTTGCTTGATCTTAACCAGTTGAGCATGTCCCTTGGTAGCTGACGATATGTGTATCTCTGATCATAGCAGAAGTAGTGGGAGAGCATCATAGCTATGTATTGAGAGGAATTCTTTGGGGTTTGTATAATTCACCTTTGGAAACATGGATCTTTCGTTCGACATCCTCAAACAACCTTTATTCAAGGACCTTTTGAGCGAGATGGGCTACTCGACCAAAAGAAAATTCTAATTGGGCCCCACCTGCGAGGTCATGCGCCGTTTATCTTGATATGAGATCACCATGTCGCACACATATGGTTGTGATGCATGAACCTGGTATACTCTTATCAGACGGGTAGTCATGATGGGTATAATGGGCTTCGTAT
>NW_026340320.1:0-214 GCF_001194135.2 Octopus bimaculoides | reverse complement strand
ATGTATGTATGTATGTATGTATGTATGTATGTATGTATGTATGGGCTATTTTGGTATTGAATGCGACTGATTACGTGACGTTAGTGATTTTCATCATCATATCATCATCAGCATCATCGTCATCCAAATCGTGAGAGCATTGGTAAAAGTGCTTGATGGCAGCATTCATTTCGGCGCTTTTCGTTTTGGGCTCGAGTCACTCTGAGTTCAGTTT
>NW_026340319.1:488-775 GCF_001194135.2 Octopus bimaculoides | reverse complement strand
CGTATATATATGTATTTCGTATATATATGTATTTCGTATATATATGTATTACGTATATATATGTATTACGTGTATATATATGTATTACGTATATATATATATATATGTATTACGTGTATATATATGTATTACGTATATATATATATATATGTATTACGTATATATATATATACGTATTACGTATATATACGTATTACGTATATATATATACGTATTACGTATATATATATACGTATTACGTATATATATATATACGTATTACGTATATATATATACGTATTACGTAT
>NW_026340319.1:0-370 GCF_001194135.2 Octopus bimaculoides | reverse complement strand
TATATATATATATATATACATACGTAATGCACATATATATATATATATATATATGTTTCCTTCTCCTGGTTATACTCGCATGAGGAACTTTGATTGTTCACCTTGAGAGGATACAACGAACACTCAATAACTAAAGCACTTTTTACACCGTTATTTAGTGCCATCTCACGTCTGATCTACCAAAGAGGTAGATCAAGACGTTTCGGACGCCAGTCTTTCATCAAAAGAAAGATCGTAAAATAAAAGAAAAGGTAGTTATAATGTGTGTGTGTGTAAACAGATGGCTGAATTTGAAATTCGCATTGCAAATGAATCAATTATCAAGCATGAAGTATATAAATATATACGTATATATATATATATATATATA
>NW_026340318.1:0-459 GCF_001194135.2 Octopus bimaculoides | reverse complement strand
ATGTACATATGTATGTATGTATGCATGTATGTATGTATGTATGTATGTATTATGGACTCCTTTCAATTTCCGTATCAAATCGGGTCAGAAGAAATTGTAATCTGTAGTAGTGTTACTACTTACTTCCTGCTCAGAGACTTAAAACTACATGTTTTCCACTTTATGAGACAAGTGCCACTGTGTCGCTTTCAAAGTATGTTCTTCGAGGAAGGCCTAGTGCTGCTATCTCTAGCCAACGGTTATCCTATGGCGATATATGTGTAGATACCCCCACACACACACACACACACACACACACGCACACACACACACAAACAAACACACACACACCCTTATATACACGATCCTATGGTATTGGTTTCTGTTTACCAAATTCACACGTAATGTTTTGGGGAGCCCAATGCTTTACGAGAAGAGAATAGGACTGAAGTCGGAATCTTGTGGTCGGGAAGCAAGCTT
>NW_026340317.1:0-1218 GCF_001194135.2 Octopus bimaculoides | reverse complement strand
TACATTTTGCTTTAACGGTATCCGTACACGACGGTTAAAACTTATTCCTTCAAGAGGTATTCTTTTTAACAGTTCGTCATTACGTTCTGAATTCAAATTCCACTGAGGTCGACTATGCATTTCATCCTTTCGGGGTCGATAAATTAAGTACCAGTTGCGTACTGCGGTCGATCTAATCGACTGGTCCCCTACCCCAAATTTCAGGTCTTGTGCCTAGAATAAAAAAGAATATCATTGTTCTTGCAAGGCGGTGAGCTGGCAGAAACGTTAGCACGCCGGGCGAAACGCTTAGCGGTATTTCGTCTTTCTTTACGTTCTGGGTTCAAATTCCGCCGAGGTCGACTTTGCCTTTCATCCTTTCGGGGTCGATAAAGTAAGTACCAGTTGCGTACTGAGGTCGATCTAATCGACTGGCCCCCTCACCCCAAATTTCAGGCCTTGTGCCTAGAGTAAAAAAGATTCCTTTTAATAGTTCACTTTTTCTTCCCCTTTAAGATGACAATCAAAATAAGCCTTACTAGCCATCCCTATGCCCTCTTTTCTTTCAATTATCATCACTCTTCAATCAGACATTCTCGTTAACCACACCATGACCTACCCTTTAGTGTTGATATAGCCGGATGTAAAGTTCAATTTTCTTAGATAACTTGACAACCGATGGTGGTTCGGTAAAAGAGACCGATAGAATAAGTACTAAGCTTACAAAGAGTCCTGGGGTCGATTTGTTCGACTAAAGGTGGAGCTCAAGCATGCCGTAGTCCAATGACTGAAGCGTAAAAGAAAAAGAAAAAAAGATATATTGATAGGTATGTATGTATGTATGTATGTATGTATGATAGCATAAGTTCGAAAAGACCGTTTTACCAAAGTCTATATGAAAATATATGGAACATTACACATGTACCTTATATTGTGTACTACATATGGAAGTTGTCTACGTTGATCGAACCGGTTCAACGATGATAACGCACAAAATATATACGAATATTAAGATATACTTTCACTTCTATACGTAGAAAATATGCACGAAATAAATGGTTATATGATATTTGTGGTTCATTTGCTGCCTAATGTATTCATTGGAAACATATATTTGAAAGCCGCTGAGGGAGCGATTTGCGATATTCTCGTCTTATTCAACCAATAAATTCAAATTCTATGCAATTTATGTCATTATGAAAGAACTCAATTATTGTGAGTTATGTTATATATATATAT
>NW_026340316.1:0-443 GCF_001194135.2 Octopus bimaculoides | reverse complement strand
TATATATGTATATATATATGTGTGTGTGTATACATGTGTGTGTCGCACGCTTTTCAATGCTATTTAGCGTCTTATTTGACTTCCATGTGTTTGTTGTCTTAAAGGTTGAAATGTTCCAAAGATAATAATTATAGATTTGGTAGGCGCTGTAACAGAATTGAGATATTCGGTGAGAATCCCCGCAAGACGGAGACATGACGTCTCGAGTGATCAATCTCTTAGTTCAAAACTATCCAACACCTCTACCCCCTCTACCTCTCCCTCGTTCTCTCTTCCTGTCTTTCCCTCTATCTCGTCTCTTTCTTTTTCCCCTCTCTTTCTGTCTTTGAAAACACACACACACACACCCGAGCATACACACTCAGACAGACAGACAGACACACACACACACACACACATACACACGCGCATGTATATATATATATATATATATATATATATAT
>NW_026340315.1:0-257 GCF_001194135.2 Octopus bimaculoides | reverse complement strand
GTATCTGTTTTTTTTTTGTTTTTTTTTTTTAAAGCCTGGTACTTCTTCTATCAGTCCCTTTTGTCAAACTGCTAGGTAACGAGGCACATAAACACACCAATACCAATTATCAAGCAGTGGTGGGGAACAAACACAATCACAAAGACACACACACATAGACATATACATAAATGTGTGTGTGTGTATACACACACACACATATATATATATAGGCGCAGGAGTGGATGTGTAGCAAGTAGCTTGCTTACGAGCCACAT
>NW_026340314.1:0-222 GCF_001194135.2 Octopus bimaculoides | reverse complement strand
ATATATATATATATATACATATATGTATAGAGAGAGAGAGAGAGAGAGAGTGAGAGAGAGAGGAAAAGGAGAGATAGGCGCAGTCAAACAGACAGACTGACCGACAGGAAAATCGTGGGGAGTATAGCAAAATGTACAATGTTTATATATACACACGAACACGAACATATGTAAAGACAAAATTTTGAATAACATGTATATTTCACTATCTATCTCTGTGCA
>NW_026340313.1:0-402 GCF_001194135.2 Octopus bimaculoides | reverse complement strand
TGCTTGGATTGTTCTTTTATTTATATATACTTAAGTCTTAGACCTAATTTGATGCACCATTTCAAAATCACCACCTGGTCCTGAGGATAAATAACTTGATTTGCAATGCTACCTACTGCAACAATCTGTAACTAGTTCTTTTTAATTCTGCCCAGTCTCATCAGCTCTTCAGAGATCATGGACTCCTGACTAAGCCATGAAAAAAATTAAGCCTAGTATGATTTTTAAGCAATGGTTGTTAACTCCAGTTTTACTATGCGTTAAACTGATGAGAGTTGAGTATCTCCTCTAGTTAAGACACTGATATATTACAGATAACATCTCCAAGTTATATGGTATCTATTGCCCACAAATTCTCCACAGAAACATTGAAATCCATTCTCAAATTTGAGTTCCTTATCT
>NW_026340312.1:0-542 GCF_001194135.2 Octopus bimaculoides | reverse complement strand
CAGACGAGGACAGGTGGTGTAAACAACAAAAAGATGTATTAGTTTGACGCCCGGGAATACAGAAAGTCATTAACGTTTCGAGCTACGCTCTTCAGCAGAAAGGATACGGAGATCAATAGATAAAATTTACTTGGTAATGGATGCGTGGCGTTGGTCATATAATATAAATAATATATAAATATATATATATATATACATACATATATGTGTATATATACATGCATATATAGGTACAGGACATAAGAAAAAACGTGAACAACATGAGAAACGAGAACATACAAAGCAAAAACATAGAAAACGAACTTTTTTCGAACAACGAAAGAGACAAATAGAGAAACCAAACAGGCAACATAAACATTCCTTTCATCAGTTGTCCCGTTTTATCTACTCCGCGTTTCGAAGGTACACGGAGTAGATAAAACAGGGGACAACTGATGAAGGGAATGTTTTTTATGTTGCCTGTCTGTTCTCTATATTTGTTTCTTTCGTTGGTCGAAAAAAGTTCGTTTTCTATGTTTTTGTTTTTATGTTCTCGTTTCTCA
>NW_026340311.1:0-207 GCF_001194135.2 Octopus bimaculoides | reverse complement strand
AAAACATTAATGAAAAATGTGGCCCCCGTTTTAAAAAAGATCCGGAATTTATCTTTTATTTTAAAATATTTATTTAAATTTTAAAAAATTCACTTTACGTTATTTTAAATTTTTGTTTCAGAATTTACATAAAAAGAAGCTTTCTATAGGCAAAATAAAGTACGTAACATTATGGGAAAATACGGGTTTAATTCTATCGTGATGTCC
>NW_026340310.1:0-203 GCF_001194135.2 Octopus bimaculoides | reverse complement strand
TATCTATCAATGTATGTATGTATGTATGTATGTATGTATCTATCAATCATTCAATCAATCAATCAATCTATCTATCCATCTATGTATCTATCTCTCTCTTTATCTATTTTCAAACTAAGTGAATTCTTTTCCCCTCTTATATGTATATGTTTTTGTTGCTCCCTCGATTTATTTCGTAGGAATATCGGTGTCTTAGCATTTGA
>NW_026340309.1:0-300 GCF_001194135.2 Octopus bimaculoides | reverse complement strand
TATATATATATAAATTTATATACATATATGTATATATACATATAGTGTGTGTGTTTGTGTATACACACATATATATAGGCAAGTATGCATATATACAAGTTTATGTATATAAGAATATAATGACCGCATATATATATACATTGATATATATATATACATATATTCATGTATATATATATATATTTACATTTATACATATATTTACAAGTATGTGTATATATATGTATATGTATATATACATATATCCATATATCCATATATAATCATATATACGTATATATACATACATATATATATATA
>NW_026340308.1:0-202 GCF_001194135.2 Octopus bimaculoides | reverse complement strand
TTCATTCCCTCCTCCTCCTCCTCCTCCACCTCGCCCTTTACCTTCTCCTCCTCTTTTACCTCCTCCCCTTTTACTCCTCCCATTTTACCTCCTCCGCTTTCACCATCATCATCATCCCAATCTTCCTCATCAGCATTACCCTCATCATCATCATCATCATCATGGTCATCATCATCGTCATCATCATCATCATCATCATCAT
>NW_026340307.1:0-136 GCF_001194135.2 Octopus bimaculoides | reverse complement strand
TATATATATATATATATATATATATATATATATATATCCCTCTTTCTCTCCTTCATGTGTTTGTCATATTTTTCTTTCTTTCCATTCTCTCTCCCCCTTGTCTCTCATACACACACACACACACACACACACACAC
>NW_026340306.1:0-341 GCF_001194135.2 Octopus bimaculoides | reverse complement strand
TCATTAACATATCTATTTAGTAATTAGTTAAACAGTTAATTAGTGTATATGTGTGTGTAAATTGTATGTATGTCTATGTAATGTATATATCTGTATGTATATGAATATGCATATGTATATGTATATGTACATGTATGTATGTATGTATGTATATATATATATATATATATATATATATATATATATGCACATATATATATATGCACATATATATATGTGTGTGTGTGTGTGTGTGTGTGTGTGTGTGTGTTTGAACTTATTTTATATACTTAATATATACATATATATATATATACATATACTCTTATTACTCTTTTACTTGTTTCAGTCATTTGACTGCG
>NW_026340305.1:0-360 GCF_001194135.2 Octopus bimaculoides | reverse complement strand
CTTAGTTTGCTAGAAATAGCAAACATGTGTCCCTCAAACCACGCTATCACCACCATCGTCACCGTCATTGCCATCATCATCATCATCATCATCATCATCCTCGTCGTCGTTGTCCTCATCGTTTAACGTCCACTTTTCCATGCTGGCATGGATCAGACGGAATTTGATGTGGTACACTTTCCCCAGCTGGATGCCTTTCCTGTCGCCAACCTTCACCTGTTTCCAAGCAAAATGATTATTTACCCATCCTTTCGGGTCGGTAGCACAAAGTAAGTACCAGTGACGCACGGAGATCCATATAATCGACCACCCCCTCCCCTGAAATTGCTGGCCTTGTGTCAAGATTCGGAGCCATTGAAA
>NW_026340304.1:0-211 GCF_001194135.2 Octopus bimaculoides | reverse complement strand
ATATATACATAGATATATACATACATATATACATACATATATACATATATGTATATAGATATATAAACACACATATATATATACATAAATATGTGTGTGCGTGTGTGTGTGTGTGTGTGTGTATAAGCATATATATAGACAGACAGATATACATATCACAGGCACACACACACATTTATCTGTATATATATATATATATATATATATATAT
>NW_026340303.1:401-539 GCF_001194135.2 Octopus bimaculoides | reverse complement strand
TGTGTGTGTAGGTATGTATGTATATGCGTGTGTATGCATGTATATATATGTGTGTGTATATATGTATGTACATATATATGCATGTATATACGTATGTATGTATGTATATATATATATGTATGTATATATGTATGTATG
>NW_026340303.1:0-149 GCF_001194135.2 Octopus bimaculoides | reverse complement strand
ATGACATACATACATGCATACACACATGCAATAGTATTTATGAGCAGTAGAACATGTACTCAATACTGGGGTAAACTGTGAATGTGAAACCTCATATACAGATACGAATTCATACTGATCATTAATGAATAAATATTGTGAGTGTGTAT
>NW_026340302.1:0-298 GCF_001194135.2 Octopus bimaculoides | reverse complement strand
CCAAAGAAATTGATAATCTCAGAAAATATTAAGACTTGCTAATTGAAATCGAAAATTATGACATCTCAAGACATTTACTATACCACTGATTGTAGATTACTTGAAATGATAACCAAAAAAAAATTAAATAAAATTTTTTTAAGAATGATACCTGGCTAACCATCCATGCAGGCGGTGAAATCACTGTCTTGAATATTACATCACATGCACTGAAAAGAACATTGTCACTGTGAATTTTCATCCTTTTTTTCTCTTTCATTTTCTATTTATTTCTTTTACCTTTTATTTTTTTCTTTCT
>NW_026340301.1:0-255 GCF_001194135.2 Octopus bimaculoides | reverse complement strand
TATGTATTTGTAAACATTTTAGCATGCATTTGTGTTTCTAAGCATGTATAAGGACTATATATATATATGAACATATATGTATGTATGTATGTATATACAGAGAGGGAAATCGAAAGAAAGGCTATGGTAGACACAGAGAGGAGAGGAGGAGAGGGATAAACAGAAATGAACGTCATTTTATAAACACCAATAATTTAGCATATAACTATACATATGGAAGCACTGAATACTTCAAACATCTTCGCTCGCATGTAC
>NW_026340300.1:0-341 GCF_001194135.2 Octopus bimaculoides | reverse complement strand
GTAACTGAACGTCATACCAGTATTCTCCGTACATCTCTGTTTATAAATAATTCACACACGTGATTTGATTGACGTTAGGGTGTGATTTACTTATAAACAGCTAGAAGAAAACGGATAATACTGTTAAGTCGTTCAGTTATTTCCCTTGAATATTTTTTTTTATCCCCCTAAACTTGAAGATTACCGTGTGTGTGTGTGCGCGCGCGCGGCTGGGGTTGTGCGCGTGCGCGTGCGGGGGTGTGTGGGTGGGTGGAGGTCTGAGTGTGGGCGCGTGCGTGGGTGCGCGTGCGCGCGTCATCGTTTAACGTCCGCTTTCCATGCTAGCATGGGTTGGACGATTT
>NW_026340299.1:0-726 GCF_001194135.2 Octopus bimaculoides | reverse complement strand
GATTCCTTACACTAATCTCCGCCCGCCGTCTGTCATTCGATGTTGCCTAATTTAAATAGATGGTTATTTCTTAACAATGTGAGTGAGACGTTGTTAAATGAGTTGAAGAGCGGCAAGGGAAGAAGAAAACAACCAGCTCGCATGACGAAAGAACGAAGGATTTGGTAGTTAAGGTCCCACCTTCACCGAGTTTTACGATATGACCTCTAACCACGTTATAAATGAAACTCTCAACAGCTCAGTCTATCAAACAGTTTGGGCTGTTGATTAACATCCCAACCTATCTCAAATCGCTACTGATCTAGAAGAAGGCGTTCCAACAGTGACCATCCTGTTTTCTAAGGTTAATCTCCGGTGTCCTCGTACGTCTTATGAGATTATGGCATTGTCCCTTGAAAGTTCCCATTAATCGTGTGGGCTATAGTTCTTAGGTACATATATTCAGAGGTGGGTGGGGTGCTGAAAGTTTCTGATTTTAAGGGTATCACGAAAGGGCTGTTTGGAGGCTCAAAGGTCCGAGTTGTTTTACAGAGATTAGGAAACCTGGAGGACCGTAGTAGTAAGTGTGTGAGTCTAAGAGGGGAATATGTTGACTAAAATCATAATTAACTGATCCTCAAGTGCTTACTTTTACCCAAAGTCAGGATCTTTTCAGGATCCCTTCGCATATATGCAAATATATATATAATCATAAATATACAGGGATTAGCAGGAGCTGCTTCTCCA
>NW_026340298.1:0-291 GCF_001194135.2 Octopus bimaculoides | reverse complement strand
GTTCTCTGGATCAACACTCATACACCAACACTCTCCTTCAAACTGTTCCTCAAATCGATGAAATAGATTCTATATAGTTGCTTGATATGTGAAAGAGCATATTAAATTACATAGTTCTAGATATCCTAGCTACACTATGTCTGGTAATAAGATGGAGACAGCTGGAACATTCTTAACCATAGGTCAGCTCAGGCAAAGTAACCTAGTGTTAAGTAACTTTTTCATTGCTCTGTGGTTACCTCTGATGGAATAAAGAGCTGGTGTTAATAAATACCTTGTGGTATATATTCC
>NW_026340296.1:0-206 GCF_001194135.2 Octopus bimaculoides | reverse complement strand
TTGAATATTATTGAACGTCAGCACGGATATTTGCCTGTCTATAAGCGCTCAAGTACGTAAGCTTACATTTATGCATGTATGTATGCATGCATTATGTATGCATGCATGTATGTGTGTATGTGTGAATGTATACATGAATGTCATTTTTCAGTTTTAAGATTTCTTGCCAAATAGAGAAAAAGGTGGTTTCTAACCTAGATCCCATG
>NW_026340295.1:1085-2092 GCF_001194135.2 Octopus bimaculoides | reverse complement strand
CATCATCTTCATTATTATTATTATTATTATTATTATCATTATTATTATTAGCACGTTGGGCGAAATGCTTAGTGGCATTTCGCCCGTCGCTACGTTCTGAGTTCAAAGTCCACCGAGGTCACCTTTACCATTCATCTTTCGCGGGCGATAAATTAAGTACCAGTTGAGTATTGAGGTTGATATAATCGACTATTGCCCTCCCCCCAAATTCCAGGCCTTGTGCCTATAATAGAAAGGATTATTATTATGCTTTTTTAACTTTTAATCTGCATCTTTGTTACAGTCACTTGCCGAGAATTACCCAGCGTCCTGATGCGAGTAAAGGACAAGAGATGTTACAGTATGACTGAAAACTTGGGTGGGGAGGTAGCAAAATATCTTCATGTAATACAACACAGACTTAAATGGATAGGGTTTTTTTAAGGATACATGCAGTACTTGTCAGCACAATCTTTTGGATTTCTCTGAGACATGGTTCTCCTGGGATATTATCTAATTGTTGCTGACATCCCTTTTATATCAAATCTAGGGTACCTACAATAACAGGAACAGTTCTCGTTTTAAGATGCCACATATTTTGTATTTCAATTTCCAGGTCCTTATATTTACCTAGTTTGTCAAATTCCTTGGCAGAATTGTAAAAGGTAACTCGATCACTGTTTTGAAATAAGGTCATACGGTTCCATAACTTAATACGCCAAGATATTTCGGTGTTGTACTGTCTTTGGGAATTGGCGTTTTCTTTTGTTAGTGCAACGCTCGGTGAAAGGAGAGAGTTTTAACGTTTCGAGCATGGCTCTTTGTCGGAAAGAAGAAAGGGAATAGCCCAAAGAAGAAGGAAAATCGCCAACGGCCTACCTTAAAAACTCTATCCTTCACCGAGCGTCAAACTAACATAATTCTTGCGCACGTCCTCACGTTCGTTTTTTTCTTTCTCTTTTCATTTTTCTCTTTTTGTTTTTTTTGTTCGCTTTTTTAATTGCTTGTTCATTGAATTGACTACATAT
>NW_026340295.1:0-490 GCF_001194135.2 Octopus bimaculoides | reverse complement strand
ATATACATTTATATATATGTATATGTTTAAACAAATACACACACACAACATTGAGTTATTTCTGTTCTGGTTCTTTTATTTTGTATATTCCTTAATTAACTTCTGCTTCTATCTAATTTTGAAGTCTGAATTAGTAACGGGTTATTCTTCATAATTCTATATATTTCTGTTTAGATTCGGTTAAGTGTATTACTTTTCAATTTCTTTATTTATTTAATGACACTTGTTTATTAAGCTAGTTAATTATTAGTACATATTTATTCATTTATTTCGCTATTTGTTTTTTTTTAACTATTTCAAATGAAACGGGCTTGCCAACAAACAAATTTAAATTTCCGCCAGATATGTGTAGGTGTGTGTTTGAGTAGGTGTATGTGTGCGTTTTTGTGTGTTAGTTTCTGTGCGACTGTTGGGAATATATGTGTGTATGTACACTTATATATGTACACTAACATATATACACTCATGGATATATATGTGTATATATGTA
>NW_026340294.1:0-315 GCF_001194135.2 Octopus bimaculoides | reverse complement strand
GCCCGGCGTTGCTCGGGGCTTAATTGTTTTAAAGTACTGTTGATGATTCTTCTCAATTAGGATTATTGAGGGAAAGATTGCTATAAGTTGAAAACCAACCAATCAATTTGCAAGTGGACAGAAAGCCTTGCAGCACTCTGAGAAGTGGGTAACAATAGAATGTGAGGTGACCCTGAAAAAGCTGTTTTATTGTTCTCACAATTGTAACAATGTCTTAGCAATGCAGATGACTTAAGACACGCACGTACTGTAACAGCTTTATTCCCCTTGGGAATAACTGGAAGTGTTTGCCTGAAGTCCCCTGAAAGAAGAAGT
>NW_026340293.1:0-204 GCF_001194135.2 Octopus bimaculoides | reverse complement strand
TACTTTTTTTTCTTACTTTTTTTTTTTTTATCATTTTTAACTTATCCAATGAAGAGGTTCAGTGTCCATGGATGGGTTTTCTATGCCGAATTCAATGCCGAGCTAATTCATGGTGGTGGGGAAGGGGTTTTAGTTTCATACCAACACCATCTTCACCACCATTATCATCATCCTCACCATCATCATCATCATCATCAGGTCTAC
>NW_026340292.1:0-503 GCF_001194135.2 Octopus bimaculoides | reverse complement strand
ATCTATGTATGTTTGTATTTGTGTATGTGTCCATTTATATGTGTCCATGTATCTATGCCTGTCTATTTGTGTCTGTATACATACCTCTATGTATCTCTATATGTATGTGTATGTATGCATATTTGTATTGAAGTGTATGTATGCATATTTGTATTAATATGTATGTGTACATATCTATACATGTATGAGTATTTATATATGTGTGTGTGTATGCATTCATGTATGTATGTATATGTCAGATTATTCTGATATATTTCAAGTTTCATTAGCCACTGATCAACGCATCAGTACCTACTGCTAGAGTCTAAAGTTGATGGCTAGTTATATGGGACACTGACTAAAATTTCACCTTAGTGGCTAGACTAATTCTCAAAGCATGTATTTGTAGATGACTTGACTGAATAATTAAGATTAACAAGCATAACACAATACATTCACAGCTGTTTAAAGTTTCGCAGCAAAATCATTAAAGTTTGTACTTTAACTTTAAATTTATCTTGGGT
>NW_026340291.1:0-428 GCF_001194135.2 Octopus bimaculoides | reverse complement strand
AACATATATGATTCAACTATTTTGATTGAATGTTTTGATTTATGCGTTCGGGAACCTGTTTCTTGGAAATCAGAGAAAACTGTGAAACCGGTTAAATGTATTAATAAAACATATTGTAACTATTCCCAGTGCATTTTCAACTTCTATTTTACCTTTATTTCTACCCGTGCGGAATAAAATAAATAAAAGTAGGGAAACAGTTATGAAGAAAGAAAAGACACAATGCTCATTTATTTTTATCAAACAATTAAAAGTTACTATGCAAGTACTATTATAGATATGATAAATGTATTATTATGATTAATGACAGAAGATATGAAAAATGAGGCTAATTAATTTAATGTACAAATAATTTTAATCAATTACGTATTAAAATATTGATGTGATACTTACTGCATACTTACTTTTGCACCTACTTTATGTATATA
>NW_026340290.1:0-263 GCF_001194135.2 Octopus bimaculoides | reverse complement strand
GACGTCCTCTTCTCCATATGAATACGTTTGTCTAAACAAATAAATTCATATTTTTATAGTGGCGCATTAACATCTGTTTACAATGCATCACACGGAAATATCGTCTTTTACTAAGCAGATATGTTTGTGTGTGTATATGTGTGTGTATGTGCGTGGCTATATGTATGTATGTATACATTTATGTATGCATGTATGTAGGCATGTGTGTGTCTGTATGTATTATGTAAATATGTATATATATGTACACGTATATATATATATAT
>NW_026340289.1:0-207 GCF_001194135.2 Octopus bimaculoides | reverse complement strand
GTATGTGTATGTATGTATGTGTATGTATATATGTATATGTATGTATATATATTATGTATATATATGTATATATGTATGTATATGTACATATGTATATATATATATGTTTGCATGTATATATGTGTATATGTATGTGTATGTATATATATATGTGTGTATGTATGTATATATGTATGATGTATGTATGTGTGTATATATATATATATA
>NW_026340288.1:0-404 GCF_001194135.2 Octopus bimaculoides | reverse complement strand
ATGATGATGATGATGATGATGATGATGGTGATGATGATGATGATGATGCACATCTTTGATCAAAGGAGGTTTCGACTCCCAAGTATCCCTTATTTTTGTGGCTGTGTGTCCCCTGTATCGTTATGGAGATTGGATTGTGTGATATACACAGATACATAATCCTTTCTACTATAGGCACAAGACCTGGAATTTGAGGGGAGGGAGGGACAGTCAGTTACATCGGCACATCAGTACTTGATTAGTACTTAATTTATCGATCCCGAAAAGATCAAAGGTAAAGTCAATCTCGGCGGAATTTGAACTCAGAAACTAAGAACGGACGGAATACCGCTCCCGGCGCGTTATCGATTCTGCCAATACACACACACACACACAGGTACATGCATAGGTATATATATATATAT
>NW_026340287.1:0-279 GCF_001194135.2 Octopus bimaculoides | reverse complement strand
TGCAGGGGCTGGCTGGCCGCTATGCCAGCCTCTTCAGGGGAGTCAAATAGAAACCACACCGTTGCGTACTTGACTCCCCTTGTAATATAATAAATTTTGGCTGGCAAACAGCTCGC
This sequence comes from Octopus bimaculoides, assembly GCF_001194135.2. Taxonomy (NCBI): domain Eukaryota; kingdom Metazoa; phylum Mollusca; class Cephalopoda; order Octopoda; family Octopodidae; genus Octopus; species Octopus bimaculoides. The sequence continues at coordinate 163 of NW_026340287.1, read as the reverse complement.
CAGCTCTTTCATTATTTTTTCCCTATTGAAGAGGGCAATGGCGTTGCGTGACCTGGAATAGGTTTGCAAGATCACTGTCCTCTTCTCTGCCTCCGCAATCCACTGTTTGGGTAGGACAGCCTCCCAATCCAAGACAGTGGCTTCATTTTTTTTTCCATGTCAA
>NW_026340286.1:0-270 GCF_001194135.2 Octopus bimaculoides | reverse complement strand
TAATATAGGCTAGATGGTTGATGAAAACATTATATTTATCAAAGCGTTCACAGACGTCACAACCTATTTCAGAAAACTGAAACTCACAAAATTTTGCAAATAAGCATCAAAAGCCAACACAATCTGAAAATGCGAATTTTGTGTTATCAGGTCGTTTTTTGACACATTTAGTTTTCATTTTTGCAAAAATCTCTTTTCATTTTGAAGTCTAAGGAGTTACTATAGGCTAGATGGTTGATGAAAACATTATATTTATCAAAGAGTTCACCG
>NW_026340285.1:0-492 GCF_001194135.2 Octopus bimaculoides | reverse complement strand
GACCTCGATATTATGCAAATAGAGGAATGTATCTGTGAAAATATGTGACAATATGTGATGAATGTATCTGAATAAGTGTCACATGTTTTCACAGGTATATATATATATATATATTCTGGAACGCGCGCACACATGTTTATATATATATATATATATATAAAGTAACATACTGAGGAAAAGGAATTCTTCCAAGAGGTGTGTTAAACATCTAATTCACTGGTACTTCAGTTGGATACCATATAAATATTGGTATATATTTAGATAAACTAAATATAGAGATATTCTATTGACATTTAATAATTTATTTATATTACAATATTACATTAAATACAATGAATATAATATATAACATAACATAATATTATATAAATAATTATAAAAACCGCAAAAGTTCAACAAATTGTTTCGACTTATATATATTTAATGTAATATTGTAATATAAATTAATTATTGAACGTCAATAGAATATCTCTATATTTAATTTATATATAT
>NW_026340284.1:0-316 GCF_001194135.2 Octopus bimaculoides | reverse complement strand
CCTACGACCGCGAGTCCGCTGCCCTGACCACTGGGCCATTGCGCCTCCACAGGGGAAAACTAATATAAATATAAAGACAAACATACAAACTCAGTCATACATATACCCAGGGATGCAAATACATGTTTTATTGGCGCGGGTGTGGCTGTGTGGTAAGAAATTTGCTTCTCAACCACATGAATCGGAGTTAGCCCCAAACCGACCAAAATCTTGTAACTGGATTTGATTTATCTATCTATCTATCTGGCTGTCTCTCTGTTTTTCTTTCCCCTCTCTCTCTCTCCCTCTCTCTCTCCCCTTCTCCCCCCTCTCTCCC
>NW_026340283.1:0-377 GCF_001194135.2 Octopus bimaculoides | reverse complement strand
TTCTAGTTGTAAATTCGACGGTGCTAGCAAACTGTGCATGCATGAACGAGCGAACACCATGCATCGGCACAGCCTGGAAGCACATCCGAACCCACATAGGCCAGCCAGTCCACTATTCCTCCTCAAGAAAATTACCATGTGCGTCACAAGCAATACCGCAGAAAATTTGCGGTTTACTATCAGGGAGTGAATAATCATTACAATTAAAAGGGTAAAGGTCTATCAATTTATTAATAAATTAACAATTAATAATTTTTACCAAGGGCTTGTGTGTGTGTGTGTATGTTTGTGTGTGTGCGTGCATGTACGTGCAAGTATATGCATATGCATATATACATATGCATGCATAGATACATGCATGTATATATATATATATA
>NW_026340282.1:0-378 GCF_001194135.2 Octopus bimaculoides | reverse complement strand
AATACTTATGAAGGAATAGAAAATTCCTTAAAATATTTCTAATGTCAAGAAAATTGGTCCTAGTAATATATAAAGTCCACTGGATCAACAATGTATGACTCCTAAAATATTGGCTTTTTGCCTAAGTGTTAAAGGAATTATAATTGTTGGCAAGTTATTGGATAGTTGTGCTGAGTCCTGCGAGGAAGTTGTTGCTTCCGAAGTGAACTGGAGAATATACTTCTGGGCATAGAGCATAAGTTGGAGTAGAAGTGAGAGGAAGAGAACAGAGAAAGAGAAAGACAGAGCACCAACTGGGATTAGCCTGGTGTAAGATACATATATACACACATACATGCATGAATGAATACATACATACATGCATGAATGAATACATAC
>NW_026340281.1:0-347 GCF_001194135.2 Octopus bimaculoides | reverse complement strand
GTAAGTCCTGGTGTTTTTGTTATGTATTTGTCTGAATATTTTTTTTTACTGTACCTAAGGCGCCTACTATGATAGGAATTGTTTCAATTTTTAGATTTCACATTCGAGTTACCTCTATTTCCAGGTATTTGGATTTTGAAAGTTTCTCCATTTCTTTTAGGGAAACGTTGTCATCTGCTGCTATTGATACATCAATTAGAAAGCATTATTTTCCTTCATGATCTTTGACAACTATATCTGCTCTATTGGTCTTAATTTCAATATCTGTGTATCTGTGTGTATTGGCATATCCCAGAATATGGTTACTTTCTCGTTTTCTGTGACCTTTTCTGGCGTGTGTTTATACC
>NW_026340280.1:0-341 GCF_001194135.2 Octopus bimaculoides | reverse complement strand
ACGAACACCAGCAATAACTGCACATTAGCCAAGATAAAATGTTTATTCATTATACACTATTCAAGCAATTATTCATTTCCTTGTGATCCGACACATGTTTTCAAGAAATGTCACAGTCTGTAGAATTGAGATGTGAAACTGATAGTCACTTATAAATAATGAACTTTGCAACATCCGAATCAAGTCTCACCCTGTATGCAGCAGCGAGTTCTCTTCATCCTAGAAGCACGCAAACACAGAACATTCACCGGATTCATGGATATTTGTGTGGTTGTGTTTGGGAGAGGGGGGGTTGCGTATATCTATCTATCTATCTATCTATCTATCTATCTATCTATCTA
>NW_026340279.1:0-350 GCF_001194135.2 Octopus bimaculoides | reverse complement strand
AAGAGGTCAAATTGTCGGTGCTCGTATTGCTATTTTCTCGGACGAGTTATGTTTTATCTTATTTCCAACCACCAGCTGAGTATACGTGTGGAGACGGCCAAAAGAAGCATTTGATCCAGACTGCTTTGTTCAAAATGTTAAACATGGAAGAGAAACTATAATGATCTGGGGTGGGGCTATATCTTGGAAATCCGCCAGCCCAGTGGTTTCCCGTCATGGCAGAATTAATAGTCAAGATTATTTAAGCATCTTATCTGATCAAAATCATCCCATGGTTGCGGAACTTTTTCCGAAGGGAAGCGTAATCTTTCAGGATGATAATGCACCAATTCACACAGCTAAATTTGTTA
>NW_026340278.1:0-292 GCF_001194135.2 Octopus bimaculoides | reverse complement strand
TATTTCTGTATGTTTGTCTGTCCGTCTGCGAGTCTGTCTGTCTGTCTATCCATCTATCTATTTATCTATTTATCTATCAATCTATCTACCTCTCTATCTCTCTGTCTCTCTCTGTCTCTCTGTCTGTCTTTCTCTCTCTCTCTCTCACTCTCTCTCTCTCTCTCTCTCTTTATCTATCTATCTATCTATCTATCTATCTACTTATCTGTCTACCTGTCAGTCTGTTTGTCTGCCTGTCTGTCGTCTCTCTGTTTATCTATCTATCTATCTATCTATCTATCTATCTATCTAT
>NW_026340277.1:0-245 GCF_001194135.2 Octopus bimaculoides | reverse complement strand
GTTAGGTTTGTAATATGGTTGGTATGGAGATTTTGTAAGATCCAAGGGCTAAAATGTTAGTTTTAGCGAGGTTTTGTTATTTTGTGCTTTGAAGCCCCAAGCTTTTAAAGAAATTGCGCATGTTCTTCGGGAACTTTTCAGTATGTTGCGAATTGCAGTTACTAAGGATTAGGGGTCAGTCATGCCTATATATGTCCGTCAGCCAATGAAAATGTGTTTTTCATATTGTGCAGGAATAAACCCGA
>NW_026340276.1:0-437 GCF_001194135.2 Octopus bimaculoides | reverse complement strand
ACATACATACATACATACACAATACATACATACATACACAATACATACATGTATATATACATGCAAAGAAGGGTGATGAAAATACGAAACACATCAACTTAATGAACTGTACCAATTTAACAGTGCAGCCATTCATTCCATCGATACTACTACTACTACTACTACTACTACTACTACTACTACTACTACTACCAACAACAACAACAACGCTGTGGGTTGGAATACTGCCTTGTTCCTATCCTGTGATTGTCTTCTTTGACCGTTACGTGGAATGAGGCTATTTAACGGTTTAAATATCTTCACCATGGGCCCTAATGTGATGTGGCGACGCCTTTTTGCTATTATGGCCGCTCGATCAATCGTCGATTTCGGCCTGAACGATAACAACAGCAACAACAACAACTACTACTACTACTGCGACTACTTCTACGACTACC
>NW_026340275.1:0-279 GCF_001194135.2 Octopus bimaculoides | reverse complement strand
TTTCACATTGCTCCAGTTCACTCAGCTGGCAAAAATGAGTAATCCTGTGACGGACCGACGTCCCATTCAGGTGGGGATTTTATACACCATGAAACCGGGAAACCGCCCCTTATGAGTCGGCGTGATTCGAAAAGGTAACTTTTTTACACCTGTCTATTTCCAGCTTCAGTTAATTGGGACACTGGTGCACCAACCGATTTACTGATTTATTTTTCAGTTCTATATTTAGGAGATGAGGAATTATGTACATTATTTACTTTATTTACATTTGACGGATAT
>NW_026340274.1:0-239 GCF_001194135.2 Octopus bimaculoides | reverse complement strand
ATATGTATGTATGTATGTATGTATGTATGTATATATATATATGCATGTATATGCACGAATAATATTATGAGAACTCAATAAATTAATATATTTTATTTTAGTTCAACCGCCTTTACAACCCGTAACAATATATGTGTGTACGTGTGCGTATGTATGCCTGTTTGTGTGTGTGAGAGAGAGTGTATGTGTGTATATACATAACATATATATATATATATATATATATATATATATATATA
>NW_026340273.1:0-284 GCF_001194135.2 Octopus bimaculoides | reverse complement strand
ACACACGCACACACACATACACATATATACACATGGATTTGTACACATATATATCCTCTATTTATCAATATCTAGCCATCATAGTTGTCTCCTCCGACAGTCTTTCCACCTTCTTTTATTAACCCACTCACAAACCAAAAGTTCATTCTCCATAACTCCCAATTCTACAGCGATTAGACACATACATACACACACATAGATATACACGCACTAAAATACACATACACGCGTCCAAATACACTCTCACCTTTATTTCTTTCTATCTTTCTTTCTTTCTTTCTTTC
>NW_026340272.1:0-581 GCF_001194135.2 Octopus bimaculoides | reverse complement strand
ACCGCTAAGCATTTCACCCGGCGTGCTAACGTTTCTGCCAGCTCGCCGCTGGGAAGCCAGCTTCTTACCACACAGCCACACCTGGGACATAACTCTTAACTCAATCCCCTACTCATTTCATTTCCCTATCTTTTTCACAACAACCGCAAACTGGATCTGTTTATTTACCTCCTATAAAAGAGAGCAGTCACCATATTCCATTCCATATTGGCTACCTCTGATGAACGCAGGGTTACATAATCTGATTGTTACCTAACATCCTGTTGAATTCCTATCAAGAAATCGATTGGTTACATCAGCCATAATAGATACTGTACACTTCAGATAATATACCCACTCCATTGACAGATATACAAAAGCATTTTTTCCTGAGTTGTGGACTCTTACACTTTTATATATATATATATATATACATATATAAAACATTATACAGGGTGTCCAAGAATTAGCTTTCTATTAACTAGAGATAGTTAATTCAAAGACACCCTGTATGTGTGTGTTACATATCTATGTTACATATATATATGAATGTATATGTATATATATATATATATGTTACATATATATATATATATATATAT
>NW_026340271.1:0-254 GCF_001194135.2 Octopus bimaculoides | reverse complement strand
ATATATATATATATGTATATATACGACAGGTTTCTCTCAGTTACCATCTAGCAAATACACTCACGAGGCTTTGGTCGGACCGAGGCACTAGTAGAAGACACTTGCCTAATATGCCACGCAGTAGGACTTGACCTGGAACCATGTGGTTGGAAAGTAAGCTTCTCACCACACAGCCACTTCTATACATACATACACACATACACATATACACACACACATACATACGTGCATACATACATACATACATATATATA
>NW_026340270.1:0-388 GCF_001194135.2 Octopus bimaculoides | reverse complement strand
CTCAACAGGTCTTCGCAAGTGGAGTTTAGTGTCCAATTTAACTCGAATTTCTATTTCACTTGCCTCCACAGGTCTTTGCAAGTGGGGTTTAGTGTCCAATTTAACTCGATTTCGATTTCACTTGTCTCAACAGGTCTTCGCAAGTGGAGTTTAGTATCCAATTTAACTCAATTTCGATTTCACTTGCCTCAACTGGCCTTCGCAAGTGGAGTTTAGTGTCCAATTTAACTCAATTTCGATTTCACTTGCCTCAACAGGTCTTCGCAAGTGGAGTTTGGTGTCCAATGAAGGAAGGTACGCATAAGTGGACTGGCTGAAGCCATAGATTTAGGTCTCAGTTGGCTTGCCGGGTCTTCTCACGCACAGCATATTTCCAAAGGTCTCGGTC
>NW_026340269.1:1618-1990 GCF_001194135.2 Octopus bimaculoides | reverse complement strand
TCCTCCTCTTCCTCCTCCTCTTCCTCCTCCTCCTCATCATCATCATCACCGTAGTATTTTTGTTTTTGTTTTTGTTTATCATTTATATTTGATTGTTTCACTCACATGCAACATGTACTATAGTAGTAATAGTAGCAGCAGCAGCAGTAGCAGTAGTAGTAGTAGTAGTGGTTGTAGTAGTTGGAGGAGGAGAAGGAGGGAGAGGTGCGGGGAGAGGAGTGGCAATTACTATTATTATTATTGTCATTCATTATTGATATTAATATTATCGTTACGAGTATAATTATCATAATTTTTTATTCCTAAATCTTTCCACAGAAATGAATAAAAGTACATCTACACACACACACAAACACACACACGTATATATAT
>NW_026340269.1:0-1014 GCF_001194135.2 Octopus bimaculoides | reverse complement strand
TCGTCATCATCATCATCATCATCATCATCACCACCATAATCATTATCATCATCATCATCATCATCATCGTCATCATCATCATCATCATCATCATCATCATCATCACCACCATAATCATTATCATCATCGTCATCATCATCATCATCATCATCATCATCATCACCGCCATAATCATCATCATCATCATCATCATCAACATCATCACCGCTGCCGCCGCCGCCACCACCACCACAACCACCTTCATCATCATCATCATCATCATCATCATCATCACCATCAACATCATTATCATCATCATCATCATCATCATCATCATCACCATCATCTGTGTTCTTCTGATTTGTTTGTTTGTTTCTCTCCGAATATTAACCCTTTCCAAAGACTTATTAGTTGAAAAGCAAACAAGATCTGTTTAATATTCATAGTCTTCTTAAGTGGTCTTACGCGCTGTAACAGAATTCTACCTTTATACCCCACAAATGGTAAATAAGACACAGAAACAAACAAAAACAAAACAAAACAAAAACAAGCAGCGAAATCGAAATAAAGAAAAATGAAAAATAAAAGAAAAACAGATTTTTGAGGTTTTTTCCTTTTGTTTTCGTTGGTAAGTATGTTTCTTGTTTATTCTTTGGAATGTGTGTGTGTGTGTGTGTGTGTGTGTGATTTGGCTATATTTGTATATTTGTATATGTGTGTGGATGGACATATGTATATTTGTACGTACGAGTGTGTATGTGTGTGTATGTGTATTCGTGTACAAGTGTATATGTGTATATGTGTATATGTGTGTGCGTGCGTGTGTCCGTGTGTGTGTGTGTGTGTGTGTGTATTTGTGTATATTTGCAGATTTATGTTGCGATAATATAGTGCTGTTGTTGCTGTTGTTGTTGTCGATGTTCATTTGGCAATTGTATTCCTATATCTACTTGCACTGTGTCACCACCACCATCATCGTCATCACCCTCATCATCATCGCATCGTTCTCACCACCACCACCACCACCACCACCAC
>NW_026340268.1:0-333 GCF_001194135.2 Octopus bimaculoides | reverse complement strand
ACCAGTCGATTAGATCGACCCCAGTACGCAACTGATACTTAATTTTTCGAACTCGAGAAGATGAAAGGCAAAGTCGACCCCGGCGGAATTTGAACTCAGAAAGTAAAGACATACGAAATACTGCTAAGCATTTCGCCCGGCGTGTTAACGTTTCTACCAGGTCGCCACCTTTGAATGTATGAAAATTGCGAACAACATTGAATTTTTGTTTCAAATGAAATTCATATATATATATATATATGCATAAAGACACCCGCACCCACTTATACTCAAATACCTGCACGAGTGTGTGTGTGTGTGTGTGTGTGTGTGTGTCTCTCTCTCTCTCTCTCT
>NW_026340267.1:1741-2072 GCF_001194135.2 Octopus bimaculoides | reverse complement strand
GTGTGTTGTATGTTTCTCTATGTGTGTGTATATATTTATGTACGTACGCATGGACATATGTAGATATATATCTATACATATATGTGCATAGACATGTAGATATGCATATCTCATAAAGCTAGTAACAATTAATACGGTTAAGTTGCATATGAAATGTATAAAAAAGAAAATGAATTCAGTTCTGCAATGGCTTCCCTCTGTTCTCATCATAATGCATAAAAAAGAAGTATTATATATTTCGCCTCTTTCATATATACAGAATTATATAAAAATATACCATAAATTGAATAGATACAGATAATGATGAATATAACTATATATATATATATAT
>NW_026340267.1:0-371 GCF_001194135.2 Octopus bimaculoides | reverse complement strand
TATATATATATATATATATATATATATACACATGTATGTAGACAGATAATAGATGCACACACAAACACACATACAAACACACACACACACACACAAACAAGTATATGCATGTTTGTGTGTGTGCTCTCTTTCTCTCTCTCTCTCCCTCTTCATGTTACACTGACTTTATGTACATGTATATATATGTGTGTGTGTGCATGTGTGCATATATATAAGGCTATGTATATACATATGTATTCAACGATATATAGATGCTTTTGCATATATAAATAGACAAACAGGTATACATATGTCTACATATCTATGTGTGTACACACACACATATATACATATATATATATATATATATGAGTGTGTGTGTGTGTGTGTGT
>NW_026340266.1:196-309 GCF_001194135.2 Octopus bimaculoides | reverse complement strand
ATATGTATATACATGTATATATCATGTATTATATACATATATATATATATTTACATATATATGTATATACATGTATATGTTATGTATTATATATATTAATATGTATATACATG
>NW_026340265.1:0-529 GCF_001194135.2 Octopus bimaculoides | reverse complement strand
TCGCAGTTTTGTTAACCTCGATACTGCTTCAATTTGCATTTGAAACTATTGTACTTTTTATTTAGTATTTAGCAATTCAGCTGATTTACTTCACGAAGAATGACGTTTTCTGTGTAGCAATATGACAAAATGGATTCAAAATTCACTTCAAAGTCGTGTTTCCCTTCTTTCAATAACCATGACAATCTGAACAGCTTGAAGAGGTAAATGAAACAGCTGGATCACCGAATGCTTCTTGGGAAACACGGCTAGGATAGTTCGGTGTCAGTCAATTTCCCATCAGATCTGTTTGCTGTCAATATACAAGGCAGAACGCCTTCACATTATCTCATTCTATTATTCTAGTTTTTATTTGTGATGTTTAACTGCATACATGAAAAAGACGAATCGTGTTGCTGTCGAATTGTTAGTTGTGTGATTCTCGGAGTGTTTTGAGTTGAATCTATTTTATGTAATATAAATAAATTAATATGTAACGTAAATCTAGAGATATAAGAGAGAAAACCAAAAGAATAACTCTCACACAAAA
>NW_026340264.1:0-577 GCF_001194135.2 Octopus bimaculoides | reverse complement strand
ATATATATATATATAATGTATATATAAATACATACATACGTATGTGAATGTGTGCGTGTGTGTGTCTATCTATCTATGTATTATCTATGCATGTATGTGTTTTTCTACATGAACGATTTATCAAGGCGTGTGAGGTCTTTCATATTTTTCTTTTGCGCAGCATGATTTTAACCGAGTGCCATTAGTCATAAGATAAAGAACGTATTTCTATTCAAACTGCGACGTTTCTAGTTTTATTTGTTGTTTATTGCAATCAGATCAAACACCAAAGATCCAATTTCGCAATTTGGAGGTTAATCTTTGCAATATATTATATTATAATACATAATTATACATATGTGTGTGTGTCTGCGCGTGTATGCGTGTGCGGTATATTTGTGTGTCGTACATATATATAAACTCACACACACATAGACGCACAGATATATGCACACACGTTTACACACACACACACGCACGCACTCACATACACACACATATGCATATGTATTCATACATAGATATGTGCGTACCTATATATAACTACACGTTATATAACTTTATATAATATTTGTATACATATATTTGCATGAATATA
>NW_026340263.1:0-405 GCF_001194135.2 Octopus bimaculoides | reverse complement strand
TTATGAATTAATCCGCAATAAGATATGATTAGGCTAGTGATTTAATTTAACTTATCAACCTATGCTAATTAGGTATTAATACATATTCTTGTTTTTTTTTTGTTTTTTTTAATATATATATATTTACGTAATTCCGCAATTGAGGAAAAAGGAGCCGTGATGTAAGGTGTTGTGTCCAGTTGTTTTACTTGTATATTGTATTATATCACTAAACTTTTTATGTTCTCTATATTTTTTTCCTTCCTCTCTATATGTAAAACAACCATCCTGATGAAGGGAGTGTCTAATCTCTAATATGAGTACAACACCATATTAATAGACACACTTAACTTTTATATTATGTTTTTTTTTGTTTTTTTGTTTTTTAAATCCTGTCCTAATGTACACGTTTTTAATATAATACAT
>NW_026340262.1:1393-2514 GCF_001194135.2 Octopus bimaculoides | reverse complement strand
TATATATATATATATATTAGCAGAAATACCCGGCGTTACCCGTGTTAAAGAAAATAATGAAATTTAAAACGCAGGTCTCAACTGCGAGAAGCTGAGATACCAACTTTCTACGTCAATAACTCTCCAACTAATGGCAACATGGAACAGATATTAAGTGAAATGATAAAAGAACATTTCCAACTCTTAGATGTATATAAAGTAAATAAACAGAATTCAAAAATACGTTTTCTGTAGCTTATTTCGTAAGACCCAAAAAACAGGTAACAGATTATAAACAATGAAAGGCTGATTTTGGTGATTCATTTGACAGAGGTAAGTTGAGAGCCAATCCGATGATAAACCTGACCTTGGATCTTGAATGTTTGCATGAATCCTGGCTCAGTTAAATCTCTTGTGGCTCCAAATGATGTCATCTGTAGTGCAGCGTTGTATTGCCTAATTTTGTTTTGGAAGTGCTTGGAATCTTGATCAGTTGATGACAATAGTTTCTTCAATGTCTCTGGAGGTTGGGGGGATGGCAAGGAGTTTAACCATTCCACTACTGCAGCACAGTGCAGGTGTCTCTCCAGGCCACTTCTTTGCTTTACAATGTACGCACTCACTTGTCATTGCACCAATGGAAACGCTAGTGTCATCTGCATAATGAACTGCTGGATCATAATTGAAAGCTGCTTCACAGAAGTTGCATCTCTGAGCTGTTTGCAACTGCTCTTCGTTCTGCAGTGGAGATCCTATTCCTTGTTATCCGAGCATACCTCTTTTCATCACTTTGAGATGCTCTGACTTTTGTAGTGCACAGTCTGTTCGTTTCTTGGTATGTTTCCCTTTCAGCAACTACCTCTCTTTCTCTGGACAGAGACATTCTTTTGGCTGACATTGTAGACAAATTTGACACTTTCCTTCAAGGCATGGTTATATGAGATATACGGGTGCAGAAGATAGTAAACAATGAAAATAACTGGGTAACGGAAATTATATTTCTTAATATGATGGGCAGAAAGTAAATAAAAAACTATTCTTATTTTAGCACGTTGAATTTTTATTCTATATTTTTAGATATGTATATGTATGTGTGTGTGTGTGTGTGTGTGTGTGTGTGTATGTGTGTATATATATGTGTA
>NW_026340262.1:0-717 GCF_001194135.2 Octopus bimaculoides | reverse complement strand
ATACTCCTCCATTAATAATAACTGGCAGACGATCATTATTTATTTATTGGTTTCTTTCTTTTTTCAGCTTTTTTTTTTTTTTAGAAAAGTGGACATCTTTATTCCAAACGTATCAAATGTCAAGTCCACGTTAAAGCCTCCACTCCGTTAGTTGACCAGCTAGAAGTATCAGCCAAATTTCCTTTACATCTTACATCAAACTACTTACTATTCTGTTTTTTTTTCTTTTCTGTATTTTCATTTTATTTGCTTCAGTCAGTGGACAGCGGCCATGCTTGAGCACTGCCTTGAAATGTCTGCTGAGTCGAACATATCGACTCCAGCCCTTACTTATTGTATCTGCAATAAGCCTGGTGCTTATTGTGTCTATTATTGTTTTGCCTAACCGCTAAGAGACCGATTGAATAAGTACTAGGCTTACAAAGGATAAGTCCTGGGGTTGATTTGCTCGACTGAAGGCGGTGCTCCAGCATGGACACAGTCAAATGACTGAAACAAGTAAAAGAGTAAAAGAGAGAGTATACATACATACATACACGTATGTATGTATGTGTGTATAAATAAGCGTGGGCTCGAAACGTCGAAGACTTCTAATTTTCTGAGCGTCAAAATAATACACCTTGTTTGTTGTTACTTCACTTGTCTCTGTCTTTTACTACTTGTGTTTTGTTTTTTTTGGGGGGGGTCGGTTCTTTTTTGTATAGATTTGAACAATAT
>NW_026340261.1:0-1041 GCF_001194135.2 Octopus bimaculoides | reverse complement strand
TATATATACACGTGTGTATATGTACATTTATGTATGTACGTGTATGCATGGTTAGTTAATTATAATTATCTCCCACTATATCTAAATGTGTTTCTGTTTATATGTAAATAAATATATAGGCATGTGTGTGAGTGCGTGTGTGTATGAACGTGTGAATGTGCAAGTATATGCGTATGGGCATGTGTGTGCATATATTTATACACACATTATAGATATATGTGTGTGTGTTTCTCTCACTTTCTATCTCTCTGTATGTATGTATATATTTAAAAATGTATATATATAGATATATACATATCTATCTATATATATATATATCTATCTATATATAGATATATACATATCTAGCTATATGTGTGTACTCACATATATGCATGTATGTGTATAAGTATATATTTGTATGTGTATATATATATATACGTATGTATGTGGTTATGTATATATGGATATATATGTATACATATATATATATATATTTATATTTATGTGTATAATTGTACATATATATATATATATATGTATATATATATATATATGCGTGTGTGTTCTGTGTGTGTGTGTATGTGACATTAGGAAATGCAAGTGCACAATTGTCCTTTCATAACACTGTTATTCGTGTATTCATTTCTCCTCGGGATGTCAGCCGGTATGTACTCTCTAATGAAGGAAGTGAATATGCCGTATTCAGCATGTACTTATTATTGTTACGTCTAGTGTTGTTATTACTGTAGCTTTCTCTACCAGCCTTTAAGTATGCATTTTCGTGCACATATGCGTGTATATGCGTCCGTGTGTGTGTGTGTGTGTGTGTATGTATGTTTATGTGTGTATTTCTCTATTTCTCTGTATGTCTCCCCGCATTTATCACCATGTACGTGTGTGCTTGTGTGTTTTCTGTGTGTTTTTCTCTGTGTACGTGTGTATGTTAGTGTGTATGCATCTACGTATATAAATATGTTTGTACGTATGTATCCATCCATCCATCTATCTATCTATCTATCCATCGCCATATAAGTATATAATTATATATATATATATATA
>NW_026340260.1:0-464 GCF_001194135.2 Octopus bimaculoides | reverse complement strand
AAGAGTCTTTTTTGTGCATGGCACAAAAGATTGTGCAGCAGCTGACCTGGGTAGACCAAAGGCAAAGAAGGAACCTTGCCCACCACTGCGCAAGACCACCACAGTCAACAGACACGAGATGGCCTCCCGTAACACCTGCACAGTCATCACGCCAATACTTTTACTAAATATTGGGGGCCTGTTGCATCATAATAAAAGCAAAATTTCTTTCCTGAGAGACCTTGCTGTATGCAATCAAGCCCTATGCATAGCACTTGTGGAAACTTACCTCAGCCCTGATATAGAGGATGCAGAAGTACACGTACCAAAATATGCGATACTGCCAACAGACAGAAGGGAAAGGAGCCATGGTGGTGTTGCTATATGCATCCATGATGACCTCACACCCCAGGTCTTACTGTCATACTCAAATTCAGTCATATGCAATACATATTGCCCACCAGATGCTCCAAACCACATAGGCA
>NW_026340259.1:298-400 GCF_001194135.2 Octopus bimaculoides | reverse complement strand
CCAAAGACCAACATGGCACGGATCAACTTGACATCCACATTTTATCCAAGCACCTGAAGAACCCAATACTCAGACAAATTCAAGAGTATGTCCTCGAAAATG
>NW_026340259.1:140-288 GCF_001194135.2 Octopus bimaculoides | reverse complement strand
CTGAAGAACCCAATACTCAGACAAATTCAAGAGTATGTCCTCGAAAATGAAACATTCTCTGCACTAAATAGGAGATACACATTGAAGGTAGTGATACTCCAATACCCACAGTTTATACATACACAGGTAGATTTATTAGTTTTTTAGT
>NW_026340259.1:0-130 GCF_001194135.2 Octopus bimaculoides | reverse complement strand
ACAGGTAGATTTATTAGTTTTTTAGTAGGCAAATATGTATATATATATATGTGTGTAACAATTAGAAAATGGAGGATAACATGCTGAACCCAATTACTTGCAGACGGTGTATCCCGTTGAATTCATTAAT
>NW_026340258.1:0-274 GCF_001194135.2 Octopus bimaculoides | reverse complement strand
TGTGTGTGTGTGTGTGTGTGTGTGTGTGTGTGTGTGTGTGTGTAGCGAAACCAGCAGATCCACCAGACTAGCCTGACAAGAAGTGTTATAAGAAAGGTATGAGATGAAAGCAGTATTTGTGAAGACCCCGCATGAACCCAAGATAGGTTCAACAACACCTCTATTGCAACTGGATACAAGAGAGTGCAGGTTACAATGACCTCAAAATTGTACGTCATGGCCCTTATAGACATACACACACCCAGAGGCTTCTTTCAGTTTCCCCTCTATCAAA
>NW_026340257.1:0-242 GCF_001194135.2 Octopus bimaculoides | reverse complement strand
CATACATGCATGCATACATACATACATGCATACATACACACATACATACACGCGTACACACATACACGTACATACATACATACACAGACATGCATACATGCATATATATATTAATGTGTATAACTATATATATGTATACATGTATAGGCGCAGACGTAGCTGCGAGGATAAGAGGTTAACTTCCCAACTACGTGGTTCCGGGTTCAGTCCCACTGCCTGACACCTTGGGCAAATGTCTTCTA
>NW_026340256.1:0-205 GCF_001194135.2 Octopus bimaculoides | reverse complement strand
TCATCATCATCATCATCATCGCCGTGATCACTATGATTGCCTCGGCCTAGTGGTGTTGAGAGGTGGAACGCATCGCCGTTTTATTGATCACGTAATAAACAAAAGACGTTGAATGTGTTATTATGAAGGATGCAAGAGAGCAGCAGCAGCAATAACAATAATAACAATAATAATAATAATAATAATAATAAAAATAACAACAACA
>NW_026340255.1:0-651 GCF_001194135.2 Octopus bimaculoides | reverse complement strand
ATATATATGCATATATGTGTGTAGATATATACATATATTTTTACTTCAGTTTCTGAATTTCTCAAATTCTGCATGCGTCTTGCAGTGTTATATATATGTGTGTGTGCGTGTATGTGTGTGTATGTGTGTGCGTGTGTGTGCGTAGGTGTATGTGTATTTGTGCGTATACGTGTACACACACACACACATGCAGACGCGCAGACACACACATATGAGGATGTACATGCATGCAAACGAATACGAATCTGGAGTTGACAGTGTCTCACTTTGATGAATGATATGTGTCCTACTAATATTTTATTGACTCATACGCGATTAAACAACGTTCGTTCCGTATATCTACAAGTCTTTTTTTTAATTTTTGTAATGGCAACTATCGTACGGGCAATGAACTTTATATCTTACATACTAAAACGTGATTTATGTTCAGATTTAAGATGAACGTGTATGCGTATATGTTTGCAGCTCTGATTCTCGAATGGCATGTGTTATGTTCTAGGCTACTCAATGTATCGGGCACAGAATATCCTGATCTGTGAAAGTGTTTCATACGAAAATTTGTGTAGGATTCATAAGGGGCAGATATGTGAAATCTGTAGCACTCACACATTCATGGGTATACGTTTAATTTTGCTCGTATCAGTATAAAAT
>NW_026340254.1:0-594 GCF_001194135.2 Octopus bimaculoides | reverse complement strand
TATATATATATATATATATATATATATATATATATTCCGAGTAAGGTGAATAATAAATAACAGCAGATGAATAATGATTCATTCACTACACCTGTTTCGAACGAGTTTTTTTATTCATGAATAGAGATATTACATCATGCGAAAACGAAAGCCCGTTTTCATCGCGTAAATATACACAAATTACGTATTAAAAAAAACAAAACATTCCCCAAATCACCAGTTTCTGCCACTTTCTTGATTCTCTGACAAGTAATAGTCAAAAGAACTAATTCACTCTCTCAAGTTAGTAGGTAATATAAGAAAAACATTATGGTAACATGAAGGGAGGTAGAGAACTTATATATGTATTATTTTAATGAGTATTACTTTGTATTTTATTATAGTTCTTTTTAGTGTATTTACTTATTAAATTTTTTCTATGGATGAGTTCGTGAACTTTGGTTCTTTTCTCTAAATTATATATTTATATATTATATACTGTGAAACTTAATTTAATTTTAATTTTTGATAAATAAAATTTAATTGAGTTTTTACTTGTAAATTAGGATTTTTATCCCTATTATTATTATTATTATTATTATTATTATTATTATT
>NW_026340253.1:0-527 GCF_001194135.2 Octopus bimaculoides | reverse complement strand
ATATATATAGATATATATGTATATATCCTTCCGTCTCTGTGTCGATTTGTCTATTTCTATGGCTATATATATTAATATGTCAACGTATCCCACATTCCAAGCTATTTCTCTTTCCGTTTACCGTTAATGTTCTTCGGTTTATGTTCATATATTTTTGCATATAGTTAACAATTCTTATACATATAACTAGCGAACTTTTCTTTAATTATTCATATGTGTATGTATATATTTATCTAAATATCTTTTTTTCTTACCTATCCATAAATCTACCTGATACTTTAGTTAGTTATCGATTCATCGAACTCACAATCAATCCAACCATCAGTCGGACAATTATCTATCTATTTATCTATCTATCTGTCTATCTATCTATCCATCTATCTATCTATCTGTCTGTCTGTCTGTCTATCTATCTATCTGTCTATCTATCTTGCCATTTTACCATTCAAATGTATATCTCTTCATATCAGTAACACAACTTCCATACATAGCCACACACACACACACACACACACACACACACACAC
>NW_026340252.1:0-207 GCF_001194135.2 Octopus bimaculoides | reverse complement strand
TATATATATATATATATATATATATATTAAAATGTAACTACATGTGGATCATTGGTGATTTTTTCCAGTCTTCCTTTTCTCTTGGACTTTCCTCTGTCTCCTGTTTCTGATGAAGAAAATGTTGGCAGCTGATTTTTCTGCTTTGAAAGGCAAAATCGACCTCAGCAGAATTTGAACTCAGAATGTAAAGACAGACGAAATGCCACT
>NW_026340251.1:0-294 GCF_001194135.2 Octopus bimaculoides | reverse complement strand
ATACATATATACGTACATATATTCATACATACACAAGAACAAACATATATGCGTGCATACATACATGTATTCTTGCATACATCTATACTAATAATTATTGATGCACTTGCTTATGTCAAGAAAAAGACCAGCTAACATGCTCAACAAATACGATCTGCAAGTGGAACAGTTATAGTATGCGAAAGTTTTCTAAATTCCAACAATTATCGTTGTGGTTATTCAGAGACCAGCGACGAAGCTTTCCTTTTTTTCTTAGAAACCAGTACCTTTGTAAGAAGCCAAATAAGTAAAAAA
>NW_026340250.1:0-562 GCF_001194135.2 Octopus bimaculoides | reverse complement strand
GTGTTGAAACAAGCGATTATATTATTGATGAGTCATCTTGGCTTTTTACTGAAGACGCAAATGCTACTCAAGCTTAATTTTTTTTTGCCGCATGATTCTACTATCCACTGCTGGATGTCAAAAAAGTTTCGTACCATTTCTATGACACTTTTGTGTTTTATACCTTGCAATTCTGGCAGAAACCTACTCCCAGAAATGTAATGGAACTTTTGGATGCTTTATAATAGAAAATTATATTAACGTATTACATAGGCGCAGGAGTGGCTGTGTGATAAGTAGCTTAATTAACAACGACATGGATTCGAGTTCATTCCCACTACGTGGCATCTTGGGCAAGTGTCTTCTAATACATCCTCGGCCGGCCAATGCCTTGTGAGTGGATTTGGTAGACGGAAACTGGGATGGTCATTTTCTTTTGCCAAGTAAACACACGCACTACATATTCGTTCTTAACGCAGCATATCAATATATAAATGAATATATATATATATTTATATATATCAACACACACTCACACTCACACACGCACACACACACACACACACACACTCACACACACACA
>NW_026340249.1:0-751 GCF_001194135.2 Octopus bimaculoides | reverse complement strand
TTACGAGGACGTAAACACACCACCATCGGTTGTCAAGTGATGTTGGGGGGAAAAACACAGACACACAAACATATACATACGCATACATATATATATACAGAACTACGATGGGTTTCTGTCACTTTCCGTCTACCAAATCCACTCACAAGTCTTTGGTCGGCTGGAGGCTATAGTAGAAGATACTTGCCCAATGTGTCATGCAGTGGGAATGAACCCGGAACCATGTGGTTGTTAAGCAAGCTACTTTATTTCATTTTAATTTGCCATAAAGGCAGTACACAGAGAGTAGCTACTGGCTGGACAAAGACATTAATGAGATGAGATGAATGGTGATTAATATGGTATTAATGGGAGAAGACAGGCGCCGCCCGCCGAACTCTGCTTCTCTAAATCAATGTTCATTTATAAATTTACACAAATTTACAATTTGAGGCTATAAACCTCTTACTTTACAGTTTCAATTTCAACTGTCTTTGAAATGAGGCACTTGCCTCTTCCATTTTTCTTTTCATGGGCCACAAGCCCTTTCAATATGAGGCACTCGCCCTCTTACATTTTACCGCCCGACTAGACTCCGTGCTTCACTGAAGCACCTCGCTGGTTCTTCATCGGGCAACTTTAGCAAAAAGCGGAAAGTGTCTTTAGGGAAGGAATTCATCACGCTGCACAAGTCTGTCTCCGCAGTCACCTGCAGTCACCTGCGCAGTCACCTGCGGAGGCCAGCTAGGGTCCTTGGTACAGGTGAGGATCC
>NW_026340248.1:0-537 GCF_001194135.2 Octopus bimaculoides | reverse complement strand
GAGAGAGAGAGAGAGAGAGAGATAGATAGATAGATAGATAGAAAGATATATAGAGATATATATGTGTGTGTCTGTCTGTATATATATGTATATATATGTATGTATGTATATATGTGTGTGTGTTTGTAGATGTATACATGTGCCTGTACGTGCGTGCGTGTTTGTGTTTGTGTGTGTGTGCGTGTCTGTATGCCTGTGTGGGTGTATCTGTACGTGTAATTTAACAAAATGTTCCACCCACATGAAAACGGAGATATTCGTATATCGCGCCAGGCATAGACGTAATGAAGCACATTTTTCCAGATCACATGAACTTAATAAGATTCTATGAAATCTATTAACGGGTTTACATTCACACACACACACACACACACACACATACACACACAAAGAAACACGCACATACCCACGCACAAGCACACACACACACGCCGTATACACATACACAAATGTGGTTTTGTATGTATACTTAATTATTTGTATATACATATGCATATTTATATATATATATGTGTGTATATATATATATATATATAT
>NW_026340247.1:12723-14690 GCF_001194135.2 Octopus bimaculoides | reverse complement strand
ATATATATATATATATATTGCCCATGCACAATGTTTTTGATTTTGCCAACTACACTGTATAGTAGGGTCAGTTGAGCACTGTCTGTGAGAAAAGCAGAACCATGACGCAATTCACTCAGCCAGAAATTTGGAAACGACAATCTGTACTGCCTACATTTGCACTGGAAGCTCCAATAGGAACATTTCAGAGTGTTTGGGTGTCAATCAGAGGACATGGACTGAGAGGCATAAAAAATCAAACATCCAGTCAACATCATGGTGTTTGGAGTGATCACTAGTGATGCTGACGTTATGCTTCCATTCATCTTCCCACACAGCCTCAGACTCAACACGGAGGCCTACATCAAGTGCCTGGAGGAGGTAGTGGTGCCCTAGATCAAGAGGGTGGTTGCTGGAAGACCCTATGTCTGACAACAGGACTCTACACCATGCTACGCAAGCAGGAGAACCAAGCCATGGCTGTCAGACAATTTCTGCGACCACATCACCCCTAACATCTGGCCACGTAACTCCTCAGACTGCAACCCCCCTTCATTATTATGTGTGGGACACAGTTGAGCGAGAGACCAACAAAACTCCCTGTAACACCAAAGATGAACTGAAGTCAAAGATTATGGCAGCATTCACCAACTTAAACAAGGAGACTATCCGGAATAGTTGCAGGAGATTCCGAAGTTGTCTGGAGGCTGTGGTTGAAGCCAATGGCAATTTTATTGAAGAAATTTACTCTTTAGTATTTCAAGATATTTTTATGTAATTTTGGTAAATATATGTTAAAATGAGATGTCAGTGTTATTTTCATTTTTACATAATTTAGACAACTGTTTATTCAGCACACCCTCTATGCATGTATACACACACACACACACACACATATATATTGTCATATTTCGGGGTCGACATCTTTTTTATTACCATGCCAAATGAACACACGCGCTCTATATTTGTTCTTCACTCATTTATTTCTGTTCTTATTTTGTCTTATGTCCGATACCTGCGAAACCTTGTCACACACCTGTGACCTCTTCAGCAACTCTTCCATTCGACGTGTCTCACTCTGTTCTGTTCAATTGATTCTCCTAAGAAGGGACTAAACAGAACAGGAGGGAAACAGGAGTCGCTGAAGAGGTTACAGGTGTGTGACGAAACATAACATTAAAATAAGATGAATGTTAAACAGGTAAAGAAAGAATATATAGTGTGTGTGTGTTTATTTGGCAAGAAAAAAGAACCGCTTAAACCAGGGGTTTTCAAACTGTGGTCCGCAAGGACAAGACAAGGGGTCCGTGGACAGCAAATACTTTTTATGGGCAATTCGATTTTATATATGTTTCTTAATCGAAATCTTTTAATTGACAATAAACCTATTTGTTAAATACTGTTAAATAAATAAATGTAAAAATATATGTTATTTTAAGCAAATATTTATGTATAAATTTCATAAGCGTTTATAAAGGGGTCCCTAAGGTAAAGCCTGAGATATAAAGGGGTCTGCAAGTCAAAAAGTTTGAAAACCCCTGGCTTAAACTATTTCCCCACCACCACCACCCCATACCCGGGGGGGAAGGGCAGTGGGAAAGAAAAAAACAAACACAACAGCCTTGCGCCATATCTACATCGTGGAAGAATATCACTGGGCTGATAACTACAGCGCTGCCAGGGTACCCTCGACAGGCCAATTGACAGGGGTGGTAACGATGTGCTGAAAGGAGACTGAATTCGTGGGGGTGGGGTTACGGTGTAAGTTTACAAAAACAAACATAGAGTATGGCATGTTTTAGAAGGCGTTCATGGGTATATATATTTTCTATACAATTGTATAAATATATAGGTCCCTAATTTAGTCCTGGCATTCATGAAATAATTGATTATGTCTAAACATGAACTTTCGGTGTTATAATGAAATATTCTATTTCTGTAAGGGCATATATATATATATATATTTATACGGATATATATATATAAAG
>NW_026340247.1:10819-12248 GCF_001194135.2 Octopus bimaculoides | reverse complement strand
TTATTCTTTGGAAGCCTAGTACTTATTCTATCGGTCTCGCCGAACCACTAAGTTACGGGGGACGTAAACACACCAGCATCGGTTGTCAAGCAATGCTAGGGGGACAAACACAGACACACACATATATATACATATATACAACGGGCTTCTTTCAGTTTCTGTCTACCAAATCCACTCACAAGGCTTTGGTTGGCCCGAGGCTATAGTAGAAGACATTTGCCCAAGGTGCCACGCAGTGGGACTGAACCCGGAACCATGTATAATGTATACAGATATATATATATATATATATATATGTATACGCAAGAACATTTTTGGACTTATATTTTTATATATTTCAATTTTATGAATTTTTATGTGTTTATGAATTTTTATATGTCTATGAATTTTTATATATTTATAGATTTTCGTGTATATGTATGTATTTATAAATTCCTAGAAATGTTTATATATCATATAGATGAATGCATCTATGTATGTACTTTGTATGCCATGGAGAAGTTTGTTAATATGAATTAAATGAATATATACGTCGACCTTTCAATTTGATTTGTGTGTGTGCGTGGCCGTGTGGTAATAAGCTTGCTTTCCAACCACATGGTTCCAGGTTCAGTCCCACTGCGTGGCACCTTACGCAATTGTCTTCTACCATAGCCCTGGGGCCAACCAGAGCCTTATGAGTGGATTTGGTAGATGGAAACTAAAAGAAGCCTGTCATATATATATTTATATATATATACACACAGACACATACACGGGTGTGTGTGTGTGTATGTTCGTGTGTCTGTGTTTATCCCCCCACCATTGCTTTTCAGCCGATGTTGGTGTGTTTACGTCCCTGTAACTTAGCAGTTCAGCAAAACAGACTGATAGAATAAGTACCAGGCTTACAAAGAATAAGAGACATGGGATTGACTTGTTTGACTAAAGGTGGTGCTCCAGCATGGCCGCAGTCAAATGATTAAAAAAAGTAAAAGAATAAAAGACACACACACACACATATAAATGTGCAGGTGTGGCTGTGTTGTAAGAAGCTTGCTTCACAACCACATGGTTCCAGGTTCAGTCCCACTGCATGGCACCTGGACAAATGTATTATTCAACAATAGCCTCGGGCCGACCAAAGCCTTGTGAGTGGATTTGGTAGATGGAAACTGAAAGAAGCCCGTCAGACATATTTATGTTTGTACCTGTGTTTGTCACAACTGGTGTTGATGTGTAGACCACATCCGTAAACTAGCAGTTCGGCAAAAGAGACCGATAGAATAAGTACTAGGCTTACAACAAAATAAGTCCTGGGGTCGATTTCTTCGACTAAATATGTGTATGTATCCCCTTGAGTTTGGCACCCCCCACCACCACCGCTTGACAACTGGTGTTGGTGTGTTTGCATCCCTGTAACTTAGCGGTTAGGCACAAGAGATTGATA
>NW_026340247.1:9590-10695 GCF_001194135.2 Octopus bimaculoides | reverse complement strand
CACAAATATCAAAAATTGTGATGGGACGGTTCCATGTAGGACAGCAGCATTTGACGAATAATAGTTTGATAACATGGTTTTGACTGTGAGTGTGCGGGGGGTGTGTGTCATTGTGTTTATGTGTATGTAGATAGTACGTGTGTGTGTGTGTGTGTGTGTGTGTGTGTGTGTGTGTGAATATAGATAGTACGTGTGTGTGTGTGTGTGTGTGTGTGAATATAGATAGAATGAATGATAGGTAGATAAATGGATGGATAGAAAAATAGATAGATATTGAGAGAGAGAGAAAGACAGAGAAACGGAGATCGACAGATAGACAGACACGCAGACAGACAAATAGATAGATAGACAGACAGATAAACAGATAGACACAAACAGACAGACATATAGATAGATAGATAGACACACGTATACATATAAACATTCTTCAGGGATTGTGTACATGTACGTGTACTGTGCTATAAGTACATCATTACGTATATTTGAGTATACGTTCGTCTATGCGTGCGTGCGTGTGTGTGTGTGTGTGTGTGTGTGTGTGTGTGTGTGTAAATGGGCCCGTGTATATACTTCTATAGATAATATACTCACCGAAATATGATTAGAAATACGAAGAGCCATTGATATATAACTTAACTTCTTCCGCTTTCAGACTGTCAACAGGTTGTAAGCTGTATACTATGTGTGTGTAAATCTATATATATATATGTGTGTGTGTGTGTGTGTGTCCGTCCGTGTGAGTATGTGTTTATGTGAGAACTTGGTTGTGTATATATGGATATATATAGCAGACTATTTACGGTGCGGCTAACTGGGCTTCTGTTGGAGACAATGTGTAGTTGACAATATTTACTACAAGGCAGATTGTCAATGCGTGCGCGTGTGCGTGTGACAGTGCGCGCGCGCTGCTGCTTGTATTTGTCTGTTTGGTTGTGTGTATGTGTATGTGTTTGTGTGTGAGGTTTATATTTGGCAGTGTACGATACAGTTAGCTTTGTTTGTGTGTGTGTGTGTCTGTCTGTCTCGAAGAGCGTGTGTAAGTGTGAATGGGTCTGTGTGTGTGTGTTTGTGTCTCGAAGAGCATGTGTGTAGGTGTGAACGGTTC
>NW_026340247.1:6529-9221 GCF_001194135.2 Octopus bimaculoides | reverse complement strand
TGTGTGTGTGTGTGTGTGTTTGTCTCGAAGAGCGTGTGTGTAGGTGTGAACGGTTCTGTGTGTGTGCGTGTGTGGATGGCTGTGTGTGTGTGCGTGTCTGTCTGTCTGTCTCGAAGAGCGTGTGTGTAGGTGTGAACGGTTCTGTAAGTGTATGTGTGCGTAAATGTCAATGTGTATGTAAACGTATATATATATATATATATATATGTGTGTGTGTGTGCGTGTGTAAATGCCTGGGTCTATGAAATTGACAATGCGTGTACGTTACTGTTTATGTGCGTGCGAGTGTCTGTGTGACAGATAGAGAAAGAAAGAGAGAGACGGGTTGATTACGTACGTGTGTGTGTGTGTGTGAGAGCGACTGATTATACACGTGTGTGTCTGCGTGTGTGTGTATGTGTGAGCGTGCCTGTGTGCTTGAGTGTGTATGCGTTTGTGAGTGTATGTCGATCTATGTACACTGCTTGGCTAACTGTATGTACACGTATGTGTATCTGTGCGTGCGTGTGTATATGTATTTGTAACTATGTTTATCAATCTGTATATATATGTGTGTGTATGTGAACGTATGTGCGTATGTATGTATGTATGTTCTATACCTATGTTGTATATGTATGTTTGTTGGTTCTGTATTTATATATTCTGTATATGTATATATGTATATTGTATATGCATGTTCTGTATGTATGTATGTATGTATGTATGTATGTATGTATGTATGTATGCTCTATATGTAGGTAGTGTATCTATGTTTTATATATCTCTGTGTGTGTGTTTATGTATGTTCTTTATCTGTTGTATATGTATGTATATTCTCTATGTATGTATGTATGTATGTTTGTATGAATTAATGAATAGCTCCTTTCAGTAGATGAACTGTCAATGCATACACGTGTAGCTACATGCACTCACGCAAACACACATACACACGCATGTGTATGAGAGAGAGAGAGAGAGAGAGAGAGTACTTTAGCATAAACGCCCCCTAAAGCAGCCAGTAGCCAGCCAGACACACCAGCCAGCCAGAACAAAACAGAACAGAAATCAGCTCGCAGTCTTGAGAAACCAGAAATAAAAAGTATCACACACTGTATGTGTGTGTGTGTAAATGTGTGTGTTTATCGTTTGTTGGAACATGTAGTAAATGTTTGTGAATTTATATGTGTTTATATGCAGGTGTATGTGCGTGTGTGTGTGTGTTTTCAGGGTGGGGTGAATAAATTGTCGTCTAAATTCTGCAAAAATGAAAATAACACTGACATTTCATTTCAACAGATATATTTACCAAAATTACATAAAATCAGCTTTGAAATACTAAAGAGTAAATCTATTCAATAAAATCGCTATTGGCTTCAACCACAGCCCCCAGACGACTTTGGAATCTTCTGCAACTCTTCTGGACGGTCTCCTTGGTTAAGTTGGTGAATGGTACCATAATCCTTGCCTTCCGTTCATCTTTGGTGTTACAAGGAGTTTTGTTTCAGTCATTTGATGCAAACACACATACACAAATACATCATCATCATCATCGTCGTCGTTTAACGTCCGCTTTCCATGCTAGCATGGGTTGGACGATTTGACTGAGGACTGGTGAAACCGGATGGCAACACCAGCCTCCAATCTGATTTGGCAGAGTTTCTACAGCTGGATGCCCTTCCTAACGCCAAAATATATATATATATTGTTGTGCCCCACACATAATAATGAAGAGGGGTTGCAGTCTGGGGAGTTAGGTGGCCAGATGTTAGGGGTGATGTGATCGGAAAAATTGTCTGACAGCCATGACTGGGTTCTCCTGATTGCATAGCATGGTTCAGAGTCTTGTTGCCTGACACCTTGTGTCATTTTGTTTAACTCTACCCTCTCTCGGGCCCCGACCCTATGGATAAAAAAATGTTTATCAGCTGCCTTTGCTAATTGCCGCAGGTCTTTGATTTCAGTCTGAGTTATGAGGGCCTGGACCTGGGGTGACACCTTCATCATCATCATCATCATCATCGTCGTCGTTTAACGTCCGCCTTCCATGCTAGCATGGGTTGGACGATTTGACTGAGGACCGGTGAAACCAGATGGCTACACCAGGCTCCAATCTGATTTGGCAGAGTTTCTACAGCTGGATGCCCTTCCTAATGCCAACCACTCAGAGAGTGTAGTGGGTGCTTTTACGTGTCACCCGCACGAGGGAATATTTCTTTAAACAAAACGGAGAGTGACTCACCGGATGGAACTAATGCCAACATCCTGTCCATCAGTTCCGAAGGCTTGGAATCGCCTAATTATTCCTCCAGTATCTTCTTAGCTGCTGCTTCTCTTCCACTGGGTCGGAATGTATCCCCTAACCTAACTTTCAACGTGGCATTTTTTGCTTTGTTGAGGGTTGGGTTAAAATGTCCAGCAGCCTCGTTGCCGTGTCTTCATCTAGTGCTACCACAACATGCAAGTACTTCGTTTAGTCGGCCGTTACCTTGTTTAGGTGGAGGCGCAATGGCCTAGTGGTTAGGGCAGCGGACTCGCGGTCATAGGATCGTGGTTTCGATTCCCAGACCAGGCGTTGTGAGTGTTTATTGCTTTTCCCTTGGATAACATCGGTGGTGTAGAGAGGGGGAGGCTGGTATGCATGGGGTAACTGTTGGTCTTCCTAAATAACCTTGCCCAGACTTGTGCCTCGGAGGGTAACTTTCTAGGTGCAATC
>NW_026340247.1:5943-6519 GCF_001194135.2 Octopus bimaculoides | reverse complement strand
TATATATATATATATATATATATATATATATATATATATATATATACACACACACACATATACATATATCTTTTATTTGTTTCGGTCACTTCACTGCAGCCATGCTGGGGCAACACCTTGAAGGGTTTTAGTCAAATATATCAACCTTATTACCTTGGAAACCTGGTACTTATTCTATCGGTCTCTTTTCTGAGCCACTAAGTCGCAGGAACGCAGATACACCACCACCAGTTATCAAGCAGTGGTGGGGGGACAAACATAGATATAGCAGAATCTCCGACTTTGTGTCTCTATCCTATATCTTTCTGGCAATAAAGCGGGCAGATAAAACGCTGTTAAACAGGTAATATGAATAACTGGGTGACCTTGTATTTTGCTTTTAACTCTGAGACTCTTGTTGAATTGAATTGAAAGATAAACAGAACTAATTCTAGCTTAATTGCCAAGATGAGATGCCCCCCCCCCATCCCTGCATTGGATACCCCGACCCAGTCCTCTAACCTGTCAAGTAGTGATGGGGGATAAACACACACACACACACACACATTTATATATACAGGGTATGAGGGGTAAATC
>NW_026340247.1:4266-5510 GCF_001194135.2 Octopus bimaculoides | reverse complement strand
CTCTCCACCTTTAAAAAAAAAAAACAAAGATAATATTCTCCTCTTCTAAACAAAGTAAATATATATATATATATATTGGCGTTAGGAAGGGCATCCAGCTGTAGAAACTCTGCCAAATCAGATTGGAGGCTGGTGTTGCCATCTGGTTTCACCAGTCCTCAGTCAAATTGTCCAACCCATGCTAGCATGGAAAGCGGACGTTAAACGATGATGATGATGATGATGATGTATTTGTGTATGTGTGTTTGTTCCCCACCATTGCTTGACAACCAATGTTGGTGTGTTTGCATCAAATGACTGAAACAAGTAAAAGAATATATATACATATATACACACACACAATGGGCTTTTTTTCAGTTTCCGTTTGTCAAATCCATGCGCAAGGCTTGGTCGACTGGAGGCAATAATAGAAGACACTTGCCCGAGGTGCTACGCAGTGAGACTGACCCCCCAGAACCATACGGGCCGGGAATCAAGCTTGTTACCACACAGCCACACAAACGAGGAGGAATGAAGTTGAGGAGGGGGAAACCCCTGAAACAGCTGCCTGCAGTTCAAAACAAGATCCCTGACCTTTTTTATCGACACTGACAAAGCATATTGATTACAATTCCATTGGAAACTTAAACTAGAAAAATAAACTTAGTCTGACAGGATGATGCATAGAGGACGAATAACTTATGAACTTTAGAATAAATATTCTCGATGTGGCATGATGGATAGCAATCAAAAGCAAAGACCGTGGGATTACTTGGATGCACAACAGACCCAGTTTAACCCTTTAGCATTCAGATTACTCAGTAAAATGTAATGTTCTTTTACTTGTTTCAGTCATTTGACTGCGGCCATGCTGGAGCACCGCCTTTTAGTCGAGCAAATCGACCCCGGGTCTTTATTCTTTGTAAGCCTAGTACTTATTCTATCGGTCTCTTTTTGCCGAACTGCTAAGTTACAGGGACGTAAACACATCAGCTTCGGTTGTCAACCGATGGTGGGGGGGGGGACAAACACAGACACACAAACATATATATCTATACATATATATATATATAGACGATGGGCTTCTTTCAGTTTCCGCCTACCAAATCCACTGACAAGGGTTTGGTCGGCCCGAGGCTATAGTAGGAGACACTTGCCCAAGGTGCCACGCAGTGGGACTGAACCTGGAACCATGTGGTTGGCAAGGAAGCTACTTACCACACAGCCACTCATGTATATATATATATATATATATATATATATAT
>NW_026340247.1:2928-4072 GCF_001194135.2 Octopus bimaculoides | reverse complement strand
GTTCCAACACTGTCTGTTTTTTATGTTTTATTTATATTCCTGCAGAACTAATGTGGGGTATAGAATATGGAATATACAATATATAATATGATATACAATATACAATATAAAATAAAATAAAATAAGAATGGATGGCACCATGAAAGAAAGTATTGAATGTAGATGAAATATTGAGTGTTCAATATAAAGGATCAAATATATAAATATATAAATATAAATATATATATATAAAGGCGACTCGAGTTTCAGGGCTATTTCCCTTCGTCATGGCCAGTGTGTACATATCCTGTTCTATGTCATTCAAATTTCAATGACTTGTATTTTAAAAGCAGTATTTTTGTCCAGTCAGAATAAATATTAGACAAAGCAAGCTACATATCTTGATGTTTGTGTCACCTTCGTGCATTTAACATCTGAAATATTTACTGGTGCAGTTGTACCAGTAAACAAACCCTGTTATCTGTCATCCAAATACACCAAATACATAGATTTATGTTTGTGTGGGGGTTTTGGCGCAGTGGGTAAGTAGTTCACTTCGAAGCCATGTGTGTCAGTGGTTCAATACCAGTTGTATTCAGACCATCAGTTAATGCTGCAATGGTAATAAGATTAAAGTTCTTCATGACTGCACATTAGGCTGCAGCGACGCCTATATATACATTTATGTGTTTGTGTATATGTAAAAAGATTCTCACACGCGCACACACACACACATGTTCAAACAGGCAAGTAGGTGTAAGTTTTCACCTTAAATAATATCAAGGAGGCGCAATGGCCTGGTGGTTAGGGCAGCGGACTCGCGGTCATAGGATCAGGGTTTCGATTCCCAGACCGGGCGTTGTGAGTGTTTATTGAGCGAAAACACCTAAAAGCTCCACGAGGCTCCAGCAGGGGATGGTGGCGAACCCTGCTGTACTCTTTCACCACAACTTTCTCTCACTCTTCCTGTTTCTGATGTGTCTGTAATTCAAAGGGTCAGCCTTGTCACACTGTGTCACGCTGAATATCCCCAAGAACTACGTTAAGGGTACACGTGTCTGTGGAGTGCTCAGCCACTTGCACGTTAATTTCACGAGCAGGCTGTTCCGTTGATTGGATCAACTGGAACCCTCGTCGTCGTAAGCGACGGAGTGCCAACAGCAAC
>NW_026340247.1:0-2301 GCF_001194135.2 Octopus bimaculoides | reverse complement strand
GTAAGTAGTTCACTTCGAAGCCATGTGTGTCAGTGGTTCAATACCAGTTGTATTCAGACCATCAGTTAATGCTGCAATGGTAATAAGATTAAAGTTCTTCATGACTGCACATTAGGCTGCAGCGACGCCTATATATACATTTATGTGTTTGTGTTTGTCCCCCCCACCATCGCTTGACAACCGATGCTGGTGTGTTTACGTCCCTTAACTTAGCGGTTCGGCAAAAGAAACCGATAGAATAAGTACTAGGCTTCCAAAGAATAAGTCCCGGGGTCGATTTGCTCAACTAAGGTGGTGCTCCAGCATGGCCACAGTCAAATGACTGAAACAAGTAAAAGAGAGTAAAAGAGAATAATGAACATTAGATAATGTAGTCCTAGATGGACTATGCCTGAATAAAAGGTGGGATGGTCACAGGTGGAGCATCTTTGATCATGTGTCCGTCTGGATCAGGACTGACCTAGGGTTAAACAACAACAACAACAACAAGTGTAGCCCCTAATACTATACATTAGTAAATGTAGTCCGAGATACACTATGCCTGAATAAAACATGGGATGGTCGTGAATGGATCAAATGCTACCTGTGGCTAGACAACGTTGACCCCATTACATCATCTCACCATCGCGGGACACACAGACAGACACAGATCTACAGATTACAAGATGGTACACAGATGCATATCAACGTTTAACGACAATAGCTGTGTCTCGTTATCATTTCATCTTACTTTAATTAATTCGTTAAGATTATCATCACCTTACTTTCAGCTGTAAAGACAGTAGTTTGATAAAAGGTAGTGGTGGTAGTGGTCATGGTGGTGATAGTGAAGGTTGTGGTGGTGGTGGTGAAGGTTGTGGTAGTGGTGGTGATGATTGCGTTTGCCTTGGTGGCAGCGGTATTTATGGTTGCGCTGATAGTGGTGGTGGTGTTGCTTACAATGGGGTAGTAGTTATAGCTGTAGTTTTAGTGGTTTTTGAAGTAGTTGGAAGTGGTGTTGATATTTGTGTAGGTGGTGGTGGTGGTGGTGGTGTTATCGTTGATCATAGTACAGGTTTGTGATGGTGTTGGTGGCAGTGGTAGGAGCAATATTGTTGTTGCTGGTGAAGGTGTTAGTGGTAGTGGTGGTGATGATAGTCTAGGTTGCAGTAGTACTGGTGGTGATATATGTGGTAGTTGTTGTTGGTGGTGGTTGCGGTATAGATGAGGGTAATGACAGTGTGGGGACGAGTCTTTAGCTCCCGTTCATATCCAGTGGAGAAGACCCATGATGGCTGTGTATATCTAAGAAGCTCGCTTTGCAGTCATGTAGCTCTGAGTTCAATACCAAGCAGGGGAAGTGAACCTGAAACCACAGGGTTGAGAAGCAAACTTCTTTACCATACAGCCACAACTTACACATTTAAATCAAAAGGTACTTTCAGTACAAAAAAAAAAAAAGGAAAAAGAAACATTCATTTACTCAGCGGACTCGTGGTCATAGGATCGAGGTTTCGATTCCCAGACTGGGCATTGTGAGTGTTTATTGAGCGAAAACACCTAAAAGTTCCACGAGGCTCCGGCAGGGGATGGTGGCGAACCCTGCTGTACTCTTCTACCACAACTTTCTCTCACTCTTACTTCCTGTTTCTGTTGTGCCTGTAATTCAAAGGGTCAGCCTTGTCACACTGTGTCACGCTGAATATCCCCCGAGAACTACGTTAAGGGTACACGTGTCTGAGGAGTGCTCAGCCACTTGCACGTTAATTTCACGAGCAGGCTGTTCCGTTGATCGGATCAACTGGAACCCTCGACGTCGTTAAGCGACGGAGTGCCAACAATGATTGTCTAAAGTACATCTTGCAGCATTTTCTTGTTCACAATTTATAGTTTGGTGATAAGACAAGATTTTCATTCTTATCTCTTTTGAAACAAAGCTGATAATAAGTTTCAATCGATTGTTTTTGCTGATGTCCCATGATGCCCAAAAGTATGCTTTAAACGTTCTCTGTCTTATGACAGCTAACACTCAACTATGAAAATATTTGTTAATTTAACCCTTTAACCTCAGATTACTCTGTCAAATATAATCCTTATCCCTCTGCGTGGCACTTTGGGCAAGTGTCTTCCAAAGTGGCCGACCAAAGCCTTGTGAGTAGATTTGGTAGATTTCGAGCGAGGTCGTTGCCAGTGCCCCTGGACTGGCTCTTGTGCCGGTGGCACATAAAATACACCATTCGAGCGTGGCCGTTGCCAGTACCTCCTGATTGGCCATCGTGCTGGTGGCACATAAAAGCACCCACTACACTCTCGGAGTGGTTG
>NW_026340246.1:0-459 GCF_001194135.2 Octopus bimaculoides | reverse complement strand
TGTATATGTATACATATATATGTATATAGAATGTGTATATATATGTGTGTGTGTGTGTATATATATATAGACTAACTGGAGTATTGAATATAAGGCATTGGAATATAGCTTCCACCTCTGCGTGTGAGCTCATATTGTGTCTTGGGTTCATTTTATCCTTCATCCTTTCTAGGTTGATAAATGAAATATCAGTTCACATGCCTTTACTTTCAGCTGTCACTTCCTTGATGGGTACATTTCTGGGTACATTTCAAGGTGTCCATTTCTACTCCTTCATCAGGGGAACATGAACCCTTAAAATAGACGGTATTAAAAGCATGGTACCAATTCATTCACCATTCTATGTAGTGCTAGAAGTTGCTTCCATATACGTACATGTATATATATATATTTATATATACACATATACATAGATATATGTATCCATATATATATATTCATATCTATATATATATATAT
>NW_026340245.1:0-228 GCF_001194135.2 Octopus bimaculoides | reverse complement strand
CTTCCTTTCTTCCTTCCTTCCTTCCTTTCTTCCTTTCTTCCTTTCTTCCTTTCTTCCTTTTTTATTTCTTTCTTTCTTTCTTTCTTTTTTCCTCTCTTGCTTTCTTCCTTTCTTTCTTCTCTCCTTTCTTCCTTTCTTTCTTTCTCTCTTTCTTTCTTTCTTCCTTCCTTCCTTTCTTCCTTCCTGTCTTCCTTCCTTTCTTTCTTCCTTCCTTCCTTCCTTCCTTCC
>NW_026340244.1:0-546 GCF_001194135.2 Octopus bimaculoides | reverse complement strand
AAACAGATAACAACACCTTATGTGGGTGAAGACCTTCTTTAGCCTGGGGTACTGGTCTTTCCCTACCCACTGTCTTCGGCGCTTGACATTTTTATAGAGAACCCATTTCTTGTCACAAGTCACTATTCGGTCCACAAAAAGTTCATTTGTGAGATGTGACAGCAAAGAAGAGCACACATTCATTCTCTGCATGTGATTAGACTCAGAAAGTTTGTGAGGAACCCATTGACCCAATTTGTTGACTTTTACGATGGCACACAGGTGTTGAATGACTAAATCCAAGCTTCTCTGCTCGTTTCTCAACAATTATGATGGGACTTTGTTGCACCAGGGTTTGCAGGATGTCCTCGTTGAGCTATACATATCTTCCAGGATGAAGCTCATCTTCTAAGCTATAGTTTCTGGCTCAGGATTTCTGGAACTACCATTGACACTGGCTTATGCTTATTGCCCAGTCACCATACACTGCATTGATATTCATCACACTTTCAGTTCTTTGTTGCTTTTATTGACCTCATAAAGCAAAATATGCTGAATATGCTCCTT
>NW_026340243.1:0-545 GCF_001194135.2 Octopus bimaculoides | reverse complement strand
AGAAAGAGACAGAAAGATAGTCAGATACATGTGTTGACAGATAAATTCATGGATAAACAAATATTGAGAAATTATCAGATGTAAATTATTCCGAATTTTAATTTCCATACTTTAGCTTCAAACAGGAAACCAAGTTAAAACACAAACTTATCGCTGGATCCATCACTTGAAATTTCCCCACCGAACGTATGAATTAATATCATTTTTAATATACATATACATATATATATATATATAAACATGCATTTTGGGAACAATGGATAACACAAACATTTGGTTCTCGAAGAAATCAGAAATAATATAATATCTAAATTATAGATAACTCTCTATCTGCCAGTATTATTTTACGTAACATTCTTCTAATCCCTTTTCTTTCATTCCCAATACATCTGAGTATCTATCTATCTAATCTATAACTCCATCTAACTAGGTATCAATTTCATTCAATGATTCTTTTGTCTTTTATCAGTTTCCCTCTCCTATCGTTTTAGCCTACTGTTTCACTTTGTATACACACACACACAAACACACACACACACACACAC
>NW_026340242.1:0-284 GCF_001194135.2 Octopus bimaculoides | reverse complement strand
ATGTAATCGACTCATCCCCTCACCCCCCAAATTTCAGGCTTTGTGCCTATAGTAGAGAGGATTATTAACTTCAATTTCTTTATGAAAACTACAAAAAAAAAAAAAAAAAAAAAAAAAAAAAAAAAAAACGTGAGCATCATTAGACATCTTTGTTATTTGTGCCTTTAAGATTTTTTTACTTCGCACTATTCACATGTACGCGCGCGCGCGCACACACGCAAATGTTTTAAACCAACCAATTTTAGTCTAAAATTTCTCGGTTTATAAGTTATATGGGATCTTTT
>NW_026340241.1:0-294 GCF_001194135.2 Octopus bimaculoides | reverse complement strand
ATATATATATAAAAGCATATATGTGTATATATACATATATATATATAATAGCATAGATGTATATATATGTATATATATATACGCACACACACATATACATATGCATATATATATATATGTATATATATAATATGATTTATACATACATATTTATGTGTATATTCTTTTATTCTTTTATCGATCCCAGGACTTATTCTTTGTAAGCCTTGTATTTATTCTGTCGGTTTCTTTTACCGAACTGCTAAGTTACGGGGACAAGCACACGCACGCACACACACACACACACACACACAC
>NW_026340240.1:0-223 GCF_001194135.2 Octopus bimaculoides | reverse complement strand
CACATCATCATCCACACACCCACATACCATCATCCACAGAACTACACACCATCATCCACAGACCCACACACAATCCTCAATAGT
The DNA here is from genome assembly GCF_001194135.2 of Octopus bimaculoides. Classification (NCBI taxonomy): domain Eukaryota; kingdom Metazoa; phylum Mollusca; class Cephalopoda; order Octopoda; family Octopodidae; genus Octopus; species Octopus bimaculoides. Next base: position 139 of record NW_026340240.1, on the reverse strand, counting down.
GTCACCACACATGCCACTGTATGAGCATCTACACATACAGCTTAACTCAGTATACACACCACACACAATCATGCACACTCCCATACCCACACAAGCACATAATATCTGAACACAGATAATATATACATACACACGCAAC
>NW_026340239.1:0-258 GCF_001194135.2 Octopus bimaculoides | reverse complement strand
TAAACTTGTTGCTGCAAACAAACTGCATCATTCTATGTCCAGACGGTCATTCACTTCTTGTATCTTCTTTTCGTTTTCCGTGTTAAGTTCTTCAGTAAGATAGCGGAACACAAGAATGATACTACAAGACAGTCAACAGCTTCCGTTCTTGAAAGAATAGCGCAGCTGGTAGAATTCACCAAAACATAGAATGAGATTCTCATCTCTATCGTCTTTGTCTCTGAGTTCATTCGCTTTCTTTCTTTTTTCGCTTCTTTC
>NW_026340238.1:0-467 GCF_001194135.2 Octopus bimaculoides | reverse complement strand
TCGCCATTATTGTAGCTCGAACTTTGATAGTGATAAATATAATTTTCTTATTTTCCTTGTTATATTGCCATTTTTATTTACTTCCTAATCAACTTTCATCGGGAAACTTTTTTAACAATAACACTGTCATAATTGACAAATATTTTACAAAAGGTGTATTCATAATTCATACGACATATTCAATATTACTTCACATATTTTGATATTTGCCAATGACAATGATAGGGTACTGTACTAAAAATATATACACAAGCTTTTATCCTCGATATATTAATATAAATATTAAAATTGTGCGTTGACAAGAAAAAGTGAAATAAATTTGTGTTATTCATTTTAGAATTCTAAAAAAACCATTTATTGATTACATAATAAATTGTATGTTTTGTTTAATACATATTAAAATATGTTTGAAAATGTACATTTTCACAAAATATTCTCGCGATAATCGTATGAATCATTTGATGTTT
>NW_026340237.1:0-210 GCF_001194135.2 Octopus bimaculoides | reverse complement strand
ACACGCCAGCTTAATTTAGTTCGTCCTTAGTCGAAAGACACCTGTTGTTATGTCCTGCTATTATTATTATTATATTCGTTTCTTTTTGTGTCCTCGTTTTTGTATACATTCGCTGCTTTCTTCCAAGGAATCTAATGCTCTTAGCTAAGTTTTTCCTTGCGGCTGACCAGATTGGAACAATCTCGAGTATAACCAGCCGAAATTGCAAAG
>NW_026340236.1:0-269 GCF_001194135.2 Octopus bimaculoides | reverse complement strand
ATGTGTGTGTGTGTGTGTGTATGTAAAAGTAAGGTTCAAGGATCGAAGTGTACGAAGTTAGTAAACTGCAAGAATTTGTATTTTTGACTAAAGTATATCATCGCCTGATGATTAACGAGTGATGTAACCCTCGTGTGAGTAATTACTATTTCCGAGGTTCTGCTATCTAGGAAAGATATGTGACCTGGATTTTATCTACGTCATTCCCTAAATCATATATACATATATATATATATATGTATGTATGCATGTATGCATGTATGTATGTA
>NW_026340235.1:0-397 GCF_001194135.2 Octopus bimaculoides | reverse complement strand
ATCCTGACTCTAAAACCACAATAAATGTCCGCATTGCACGATTAGCGAAGACGAAGAGCAAATAAACCAGTAAAAATAAAGATAATTCCAAATCCTGGATTTCTGGCTTTGCATAAATAATAATGCTCTGCCTTCATCAGCGGAATATACTCCAGTACATAAATACAAATACATGCATATAAACAGTATACTTACATATACGGACGTATACATACATATATATGCACGTATGCACACGACTAGCTTAAATAGCCCTCCTAAACAACCTATTGTGGTTTTAGAGTCAGGATTTGACTGCTATTTTTTCAGCATGGTGGTATCTCTTGTTACCCTGTATTATAATTTTAAATAATTATATATATATATATATCATCATCATCATCATCATCATCGTTTA